>NW_020292132.1:0-283478 GCF_003184845.1 Aspergillus ibericus CBS 121593
GGGGGGGGGCAGACTACGACAGTTGTGAATCTTGGTGGAGGCATACGATTATACGAGGGAGAGATACAGCTTTGCGTCTTATTGGCAAGGTTTCAGCAGGATATGAAGTTGGTGGAATATCCCACAGCAGCAATAAGATCAATGAACACACGGATGAGCAAGATTCGGCCAAGTCCCAGTCAATCTCAAGAAATGAACGAAAAGTCAGGTTCCGAATCAGCTGAGACCAAAGCGCTGGAAAGATACTCACATGGAAGCCAGTTCGGGCGGGAGGTGTTCAACTTCGAACGGTTGAGTCTGGTGGAATTTGGTATTGAAGTGTGAACCATGAGGGTCCTAGTAGTTAAATAGTAGACACAGGACGCCCTCCAGTTGGTTACGATGCCAGGGTCCTGATGGGTGGAGCATATCGACGTTGCCGGACTAGACAGTAGCCTTGTGAACTAACTTCGGAGAAATGACTACAACTGACTAGTAACTAGTTGGTAGCTCATCAAGGCTTCAAGCTCCCGGGTTTCCTCTCTTCCATCCCAAAACTCGGTTCAAGCCAACAGCGCCATAAACGACACAATGGATACGCACGTAAAATGGAGAGAGCGCGATAGGTTGTACGTTGATTATCTCAATCGTGAGTGACAAACGATAGCAGAAAGACCGCTAATAAGCGTACGACACAGGTCCAATACCCCACGGTTGGTTATTGAGCTAGATGGCAATTCAACCGTCTGGACGGAGGCACAGAACGAAAACTACTATTTCAAGGTTTCTCTTCGGAAGCTTCCAAGTGGTGAGCCAGCTGATGGAGATGACTTGAAAGACATCAACCAGCCGCGCTGGTCCCCCGAAATCGACCCCGGCCGGGACGATTTCATCCTTTTGCACCATGGTCCAGGGAACAGCCTCCATAGAATTGGCGTTGAGGGACAACCCAGGTATAAGACGGACCCAACAACCATGCAATTTCCGACCGAGCCGCCTTCGTACTACGCGGCAGAGGCCAAGGATAACCATGATCGCTGTAACATCAGTCACAGATTGTCCTTTCCCGATACCTGGAAAAAGCTCTTACAGCCAGGTCATACCTACGACCTTCTCTGGACGGGAGGAGAAGTTTCTCACTGGGATTGGGGCACACACACGGACGTAGGGACCGAGCCCAAGGGGCCACCGGTCATAGTTCCGGGGGGTGCGCATATCACATTTACGATGGAAGAAGGGGAATGGCCTTCCGTTCCACGGCCTGCGACACCACCGCTCATCCAGGCGAGCGAGAGAGTGTGGGTGCTCCAATTGTGATAGTGCGAGATTCCTCTGCTAATAGATGTAACAGCCCAGGGGCACCGGTCCTCAGTCTCGAATTGAGTTGTAGCCCAACAATGACCCTGACGAGGATATTGGAGAGCCGTATCAGAGTCGTCTATCACGGTCTCTCAGACAACGATGATGCAACAACAGGCGACAAAGGATCCCAGCCGATCACCTTCCACACCTATGCATTCGATACGTCAAGAAAATTCCGCGTCTCTCGCCGTCGCTGTGCAGATGAATCTAGCCCGGAGGCGGAGGAGGAATGGGAGACGTTTATTGACGAGGGTTGCTGTCAATTTGGGATCTGGGACAATCCCGACATGTTGATGAATGTCTCTGAGAACCCGGACGGCCGGTTTCCGACCCTCTTCCCCGGCGAATCCTGGTCGGATGTTTGGACCATGACGGCGGATGGGTACTCCCTACCCGATGATTTGAAACCCGGCGAGAAGCTCCGATACCAGTTCGGGGGAAGTACATTGGACTGGTGGGATTGGGGAACGGCCGAGGCTCATGCCCAGACCATCGTCACGCTCCCTGGCTCAGGATTGGAACTAATTACAAACCCCAAGGATAATGGCGGCCGGCCGAAGGGTGGTTGTACCGGCATCGAATGTTGTGGAGTGGACGGTGGTTCGTGAAGGACCGTAGACAAGCTGCAATTGCATCACCGGCTCTTATCGCGGCTGAGTCAGCTGCTATCGGCAGAATGGCGCGATGGAGCCTTGCTTTCTTTCAGCATTAATAATAACCATCCACGCGATGTGCCTCCATCGTGTTATCAATCAATCTCCAGTCATCCTCGCTTCTTCTTATCTCCCCCGCTTCCCTCGCATCCCCTTGCGTGATGGCTTGTTGACCCGCCCGTCCCTTCTTTCTGTGACAGGCGAGCCATCTCTCTTGCGGGCTCGACCAACCCCCGGCGACGGCATCCGATGAACTACCAATCCATCACCATGGCAGGCAATGCCTCCCACAGCGACCGGCAGCAGGATGGGGCCGCCCGAGATGGCTCATCGCCCAGATCCTCGGTCGACCATAGTGGACGGACAGTCTACGCCGATGATCCCCACCCCTCCGTCACCTCCCCCCAGAGCTTCACCTCGCGGTCCTTGCTCGTCGGGTTGCTAATCGGCGCTCTGATCACCTTCTCCAATACATACTTTGGCCTGCAGACAGGATGGATCAGCACCATGGCCATGCCGTCCGCCCTGATCGGGTTCTCCGTCTTCAAGGTCCTATCGAAACATCTGTCCTACCCTTTCACTCCCATCGAGAATGTCCTCATACAAACGGTAGCAGGGGCGGTGGGGACAATGCCCTTGGGTTGTGGGTTTGTCGGGGTCATCCCCGCGTTGGAATTCCTGATCAAAGATGGAGACGATGGCCCCTCGGGAGATGGTGGTACCGGAGAAGGCGGGCCTCTGAAGCTGAACTTCTGGAAGCTCGTGATCTGGAGTCTGGGGGTCTGTCTGTTTGGGGTCGTGTTTGCTGTTCCTCTAAGAAAGGAGGTGATTGTTCGGGAAAAGCTCAAGTTCCCGAGCGGAACAGCCTCGGCGCTGATGCTGAGGGTGCTTCACGGAAGTGGGCAGGGTGATGAGAAGGCCAAGGCGAGGGTGGAGGACGTTGAAGATATTCCACAGCGTGAGGAGGCATATGAAGCGCCTGTTCCGGCGCATGGGCCCGGAGAAAGTGGGCCATTGCTCCGGAAGGCCGGCTCTAGCCAACTGGACAATGACCAAAAGGACTGGAGATCGAAGATGCGCCTCCTGGTAGGCGCCTTTGCAGTATCCGGTGTCTATGTAAGGCTCAATGTCTCGGATCGTTCCCACTTCAACTGACCATCTTCGAACGGCAGACACTCTTCTCGTATTTCGTCCCGCAAGTTCGTGATATCCCTATATTGGGTCTGTACCTGGCCAAAAACTGGCTATGGACCCTCAACCCGTCTCCCGCATACGTCGGCCAAGGAATCATCATGGGTCCCTCGACCTGTATGCATATGCTCTTTGGTGCGGTCTTGGGTTGGGCAATTCTTTCGCCGCTTGCGAAGGCTCGTGGCTGGGCCCCCGGGCCTGTGGACAGCTGGGAAGATGGAAGCAAGGCTTGGATTGTCTGGATTTCGCTGGCCATTATGCTTGCGGACTCTCTTGTCAGCCTCGGTTGGCTGGTGGTGAGGCCATTGGTACCCCGTGCATCAATGTTGAAAGACAAGCTTCTCCCCAGTCGTGCCGGGCGGCGCATTGTCTCCGGGGGCTCGACGTCTTCCAACCTCCATTCGTACATCACTTACTCCGCCCTGAGTCCCATTACCGAAGAATCTTCCATCCCAAGCCATCCCGTTCCTTCCATCGGGAGACGCAGCGCAACTGACGACGACGATGAAGATGCCCCTCCCTCTCAGCTCATCTCCACCCGCACCGTCATCATCCTCCTTCCCCTGACTCTGATCCTGAACGTCGTGTGCATGCACCTCGTCTTCGGCGATATCATGTCTCCACTGCTGTCCAGCCTCGCTACCTTCCTGGCGGTCCTCCTCTCCATCATGGGCGTTCGTGCCCTTGGCGAAACCGACCTGAACCCCGTCTCCGGGATCAGCAAACTAACTCAGCTGCTCTTCTCCCTGGCAACCCCTGCCTCTCACTTCTCCCGCCGCACCGCCCTCGTCACCAACCTCCTCGCGGGCGCCGTATCCGAGTCCGGCGCCCTCCAAGCCGGAGACATGATGCAGGACCTGAAAACCGGGCATCTCCTCGGCGCCAGCCCCAAGGCCCAATTCTACGGTCAAATCATCGGCAGTCTCGTGGGCGCGGTGCTCTCCACCGCCGTCTACAAGATGTATGTGAGCGTCTACGAAGTCCCGGGGCCCATGTTCCAGACCCCCACGGCATATGTGTGGATCTTCACCGCGCGTCTCGTCACCGGCCAAGGCCTTCCCCCAATGGCCTGGCAGGCGTCTCTCATCGCCGGCATCATCTTCGTAGCCGTAACCATCCTCCGTCTTGTCGCCGCATCCCCCATTGCTAACGGCGGCCGCAAAGACGTTTCCGCCCCCTGGCGCGACTGGATCCCCGGTGGCATCGCCGTCGCCGTAGGGATCTTCAACGTCCCCTCTTTCACTCTGGCTCGCGCCATCGGCGGCCTCATCGCCTGGTGGTGGTCCCGACGACACGCCGCAAAATCCATCGCGGCGGCTTCCGGCTCTGCCGCCACCACCACTAGCGACGTCGATAACCAGACGAACTTATCCGAGTCCTGGACGGCCGCTCAAGCCAGAGGAACACCACCCTCAGAACAAGCAGCCAAGGCTGCGAATGCGGATGCCGCATCCTCGACAGTGGTGGTCCTCGCCTCGGGATTGATTCTAGGCGAGGGGATCATCAGCATTGTGAACTTGCTTCTGGCGAGTGGCGGGGTTCCACATCTTTGAAACGATGCAGAAGTGGCATGTAGATTAGATGTTCTGTTTGGTTGGTAGGATGGTGGATTGGTATTGGTAGAGGAGAGCATGTGAATAAAATGTAGAGTTCTGGATATGCGCTTGGCGTGGGTAAGCCTTAGTGTTAATCAGCCTGTAGCGTTGTAGTCATCTAACTGTAGTACTAGGTACCTCTGCCTGGCCTGTATGATTGATAATAATTTCAAGATGTGGTTTCCAATATTCACTTGTAATTAATCATCTAGACATTACTATACAATAATACTCCGTATTACTCTTGAAGTTTCACACAATGAGCATTCAAACAAGAGGTTAGCCCCCTTGTGTCTTATCCCTTTCTTGACCTGTCCTGTGTACCTTATTCTCCTTCAGCTCATGAAGAAAAAAGGCAGGAGGACAGGTCCGGACACAGCTAATGTACATTTGGTTTGTTCCTGCAGGGCGACACAGGGGGGAATTGGGAAGAATGAAAGAGGTTTGATGGCAGGAGACATCAAGGAAAGGAACAATAATGTCAACTGGTATATTAGTCATTCACATGAAGTAAAAGAAACAGGTATCAAGACGTGTGGTGCAGATTTCAAGGGGGATCTTGAAAACAGGAGCATGGGAGATGTTTTCTGGACCGAAGAAAATAGAAGAGAACGCAAGCCAACGTGGCTGGCCCAACGCATAAGGTCATTCAACAAGGGAGCAATTGTCTTGAACGCATCCAGTGTTCATCGTCACAGGTTTGTCCGCCCAGCGGCAAGAAGATGACACTCGTGCCATGTGGTATCTCATGTCATGAAATTTCAGATGGCCCATTACTCGTGGACATTGTCAGAGGGGACTGTCTCAATGGTTGCCGAAACTGGTGCGGGAATAGCTGCGGGATGCATGGCCATTGCTCTCATGGGAGCTCCAAGAGGACTCGGACCGACAGGCCCTGCCATGCGAGCGTTAACAGCCCCCGTACTATTGCTACGCATGCGTTGACTGGCTGGCATATGGGGACCTTGAAGTCCCGGGTGTCCATAAGGTCCAGGACTCAAGGACCTAGGAATCATGGGACCTGGACCCGGCGAGAAGGATCTCGATGCTTGTGAAAGCTGTGCCGGGGACATCGGACGCTGATAGGGTTGCGCTTGCGGGGGGGCAGGGTAACCAGAGTTGGCGGGAGACATGGGGCGTGCCGGGGACATTGGACATGCAGGGGATTGCGGCCGCGCGTCCTGAGGATAGAAGCGCGGAGTCTGTGTCATGGGCCCAGCCGGCATAGGGCCATTGGGTCCCATCCTTGACGGGCCACGTGGTCCAGGAGCAGCACCTGGAGGCGGACCAGGCCGAAGTTTCAAAGGACGAGACGAAAGACATGAGCGAGGGACAACACCTTGCTGAGAGCGATCCATCCGAATGCAAAGAGCCCATCCGTCGTCATACTCGTGCAGGAGTCTGACCAGATCACCCGCACGCAGTTCCATCTCGTCCGCCATTGAAGGGACGAAATCCATGTGCACGCGATGTACATTGGATGGCGCAGGACCTGGACCCATCGGCGCAGCTAGTGGAGCAGCAGCGACAGTAGGAGCAGTGGGAACTGGCACCGTATTGGCATTAACAGGGCTGACAGGGCTCACCGGACCGTGGCTGAAAGGATCGGATTCGGACGAAGCATGAGACGTGAAGCTTTCAGGACGAGTGGGCAGGCCTTTGTCTGACGCGCTTGAACCTGCAACTGCTGCGGCAGTTGCGCCAGCTACAACCCCAGTTGCCACTATCCCAGTTGCGGTGGTTACTTCAGGAGCGGACCCAGAAACAGTAGACTCTTCTGAAACGGATGAAGACTGAGCAACAGATCTGGAAGGGGAGGGCGCCTCAGACGGACTATTGAATGGATCTACTGGATCGTTGAACGGATTCGAGCTGGCGCTACTTGACTGAGGTGTATGAATTGGCGAAGAATTTCCAGTCAGACTGCGAGTGCCGGTTTCACTGGAAGCTATGGCTGGTTCCTCGCCAACCGTCGACAGGCTAGTAAAACCATCACCGAATTCTGATGCAAATGGCGCAAATTGGGTGACTGGGCGAACGTTCAGTTGAGGAGGATTGGGGGATGTCACTGGCTCGGGTTTTGGAGGCGGCGATGGCGGCGCAAGGACATCTGAGCCCCAGTACTTTTCATCATCGGCTTCATTGTTTGCAAGCTCCTCTCCTTGTTTCTTCTTGCGCATCCAGAAGAAAATCAGCCCTGCAATCAGACCAACACCTAGGAGTACGCCTATTGCAATTCCTGCCTTTGCACCTCCAGAGAGTCCCCCTGATCCAGCAACTGCGGTTGCAGATGCCGACGTCGAAGCTTTGGATGAAGATGGCCCGGTGATGGCGGCGTTTTCCAGTCCGGCATTGCTCTGAGAGGTTGTGGATGACAAGTCAGATGTGGAGGAGAACGTGGAAGATGTGGAAGACGAAGTGCTGGTTTGGAACGTCGTCCTAGTGGACGATGCAATCTCCTCCTCTGTACTCGACACCTGAGTAGCTTTGGTAGCCTCGGTTGTCTGCTCGGTCGTTGTTGGCTGCCGTGTCGTAGTAGGCTCCGTCTCAGTAGACGTAGTGGCCGTAGTATGTGTCTCTGCCTTGGTATGTGTCGTTGACGCCTCAGTTGTCTTTGCCTCCTCTGTCGAAGACGACCGTGTCTGTTTGACAGGAGCGCCAACGCCAACGCCAACCGTGTTCTTGCTGCTGTCCGAAGAGGTCTTGCTGCCTGTCACGTAGCCTCCGATAGGACCATCGAAATCCGGGGCCATAGTCACATAGACCACAGTCACCCCTTGGCTATCATCCGGACTTCGTCCCTTCAGGCGGGCCACCCGGTCACGGTGTGCATGCGCATGCACCATGGTTGTGTTGTTAGGGCACGCGAGACCTATCTTCCACGAATCGTGGGTCTTGCGGGGTCAGTCGGGTAGTGTGAAGTCAATGTTGCCCCGCGTACCTACACAGTTAGGCGCACTGCAAGTACCGAGATAGTGTGGTGTGTATATGTAGGCTCGGTATCAAGAGTATCTGGGGACGTCGCAGGATTAAAAAAGATGGATGCAAGTTGGTTTGATGTGTGTCACAATCGATCATACTAGGTTGCTTTCTTTGTCAATGCGATAAGCTAGTCGCGTAGTGGCGTAAAAGGCGCAAGCGCGTTAAAGAATGTGGGATATAGAAAGAATGGAAATCTGAGAATCCCCAGATATAGTTCGGGATGGCTGGGCCACACCCGATCTAGATTGGTAAACGAAAGACAGCCAGCTTCCCGGGCGCGAAGGTCCTAGGGAAGGAAGAAAAGAAAGGATGGATGAAGAAGAGATGATGAAGGAATAGGAGGAACCGCCGTCCAGCGCGGGCCGTGAAGGAGGTGGTGACCCAAAGGTTGCGAAGGGAACGAACCCAAAGACGAGAAGCCGAACTGGGCCAGAGAGCATCGCTGCCCTTCCGGGTAATTAATTACTGCCCTCCAAACGGAACCGCAGTTAAACGAAATGAGCTCAAAGCCTAAATGAGGGGGCCTCCACCAATCATGCCCCCGTATTGCCCCGTATGGCCTGGTCCGCGCTAGCCTCCTGGGGCGGGGATCACGGGGATTGTCCCGCCCAACTCAGGGACTTGGCCGTCTTGATTGGCGCTGATTGAAAACGGTTCCTGGTTTTATGACGGTCACGGCAAACACGAGGTGCCGGGCCTCGTGCATCAACAATTATCACAGGCATGAATGAGTGAATGGACACAAGAACCCCTCGATCATCCCCCGAGTCCCGGTATGACAATCTACAGGCCTGAGAATCCTTTCACAATTCACCCATCGGGGTGATGCGCGGTCAATGATGATATCATCTCACACAGTTGAACGCTGGACTCGCAATCAATTCCATACCAGTGAATGTCCTTCCAGTTCACCCTGCCTTGTCTATCCTCTCCGGGTCTCTTCCTATGGTAGTCTTGCGCATGGGACCATCAGAGGGATATCGCGGGTCCTTGAGGTGGGAGCCACCCAGTCAGTGCATTGAACAAGATCTTCATTCATTCGTTCATTGGGTGGTCCCTGAGCGACCGCCCATTAATTAGCCAAGCCCCTCTTGAACTCCGGTCCTTCCTAGCGTCACCCACCCACCACGGTTAGATACTGGTCACCGCAATGGTGGTGAGTGGCACATTACTCCGTAGGTGGCACTAAGTTCCTTCCGAGTGTCCGACACTGGCCTGTGAACGAATGGAAATGCCTTCCGCCGTTGAACACCCGCGGACACTGCCAGTGGTGGGCTGCGGTGCAACACCACCCTCGTCCAGCCTCGCGCTCCAAACAAAGCATGCTGCCCTTGCATGCATCACAACTACGATACACTCCTCTCTTACATGATACCTCCTCTGTTTTATCCGTCTTTTTTTTTAGAAAAGGAAAGCAAGTTCATTCTCAGGTGTCAGCAGAATGTGCTCGGGTCGTTCTTCGTTTGAAATCTTCTCAATTATTGAACCGGCGCTCCTCCGTTCGGCTCCGGCCTAAAAATTACGCTAACCTGTTGTCAGGTTATGATTCATGAATATCAGCCCACAATAATAATGCCTCCATCCGGAAATAGCAGAATGTCCGGCTCCTCTAGGATGAAAGTGAAACTGACTGCCGAGCCTAAGCCCCGGTTTCAAACGGCTGTTGGCAGCTCCCAAGCTTTAGCCACAATGGGCTCCAGAACGTCAATCCATCAGGCGGCTGAAACATCCAGCGGGTGTTGGAATGGTCCAAAGGTGCTGGTGAAGCTATGTTGATCGCATTTTTGCTGCGGCGTCATGTGAAAGATCACCGCATTGTCCGTCCCTTTCAAACGCGGAAAGGGGGAAATCAAAAGGTCGCGAGGTAAGAATGTTTCAATGCCTATATTATTGTCAGATATTCGCAAGACATGAACTCTCGCTCTTCTTTTCTTTCAGCCTTCACATACCTCTTCAGCGGACAGGCGTTGACTGCTCTCGTAACGCACCAGTTGGCTTACCAGGTCACGGGCCTTGGTAGAAGCTCCTTTAAGGGTATCATCCCATGCTTTGGCAGGGTATTTGTAGAACTCCACTTTTCCCCAGTCTGGCAGCTGCTGGGTCTCCTGTTTTTCTCTTCATCAGCATTGCGTTCCGATATAACGATGAGGCAACACATACAGGCCAGATGCCTTCATCTGGGGTTCCTAAGGTCTGAAAGATAGACTGAATGAGTGATAAGTCGCTTCCCACAGGACCTGAGTCGAACAACTGCTTGTGTCCAACAGCCACTGCTTCGGCAACGACACAACCGGCCGCCCAAAGATCGAGAGCAGGTCCATATCCCTTGAAACCAAACAGAATCTCAGGTGGACGGTAACACGTGGTTCCAACATCTGTGATCTTTTGATCGGTAGGCTCAGCTCCCTTGCATCCTTCTTTCCATGCGATCCCGAAGTCTGCCAAATAGGCGGGGCCATCAGGGGAATCAAGCAAAATGTTCGATGGCTTGATATCTCGATGTATGATCCCTAGGTCATGGATATAAGCTATTGCACGGAACATGTCCCGCAAATGAGACTTGGTTTGCGCCGCTGTTAATGCGTCTCGCCGAAGCAGTTGCTCAAAGTCATGTTTCATAAAAGGGAAGACGAGAATCAGTCGCCCTTCGTCTAGCCTGAGCGTTTCCAGCAGTTGTATTACGCGAGGACCAGCCGCGTGATGAAGTAGCTGGACCTCACGTTGAGCGTCGTGCGGTGGGACTAATAAGTGAGGGATGGTGACCTTAACGGCCACCAGGGTCCCATCTAAGCGCTTGGACTTATAAATCATGGAGTGTATGCCATCAAAATGAGGGAGGCATGACTGATATGGGCCGATGGTCTCTCCCCCTTCCCACTGGTGGTTGCCGGAGTCGGCGTGGGGCTGATCTGGGCTGCTGATGATGGGAGCCACCGATCCAGTGGCCTCTGCTTGGTCAATAGCCTCCTGACATAGTCTGTCATATTCGGCCTATGTTCTATTAGTTGGGAGGTCGACTTCACGTGGGAGACGACCGACCTTGGATGCCGCTTGATCATAGGCTTCACTTTCGAATCTCTTGGCTTGAGATTGGGCCTCCGCGAACGCCGCCGAGGACGAAGCGCGTTGGTAGGCAGTGGTGCTGAAGGGCATCAGAATGCCTCATCCATGTCGTATGAGAGGAAAATGGGAGGAGAGGTCACCCATGATAGCAGACTTACAGCGATTGAATGGCTGTCAATCGATCTGTGAAGCCAAGGGATTTTTTCCAATCCGGCGTAGACATGGTGTCTGTAGCGGGGGGGGGGCACCAAGTGCACCAATCTGTCAGGATGCGTTTATATATAGATAGTGTAAGATGTATATCGGAGCACTCAAATGGAGAGCAAGCCCGTTGCCATCGCACCGAGGAGATGAAGATAGTCTCCGATGGTGGCAGTAGATCGATAGATACAGAGGCCCGTACCGAGTCGGTACTAGCGCAGGCATGTGACACTCCCGCGACGCCTTACCGAGTCCGGCATGGGCCGACTCGGTTCCTCCGCCCAGTTGTTCCGGTGTTGCAATCCATCATCGTCATCAGCCATCGGCCATCACATCCTCTTCCTCCGCCTCCAGCTGTCCTCCGTCGCTTGTTGAACCGGTCCGGTTCTGCGCTGTCGTTCCGTCCAATCGCCTCCCCATTCGATGCTGACCCCTCCTCAGTGTCATTTTTCCTTATTATGCGCTCCCGACTCTCGTTTTTCTAAGGTTGTGACCTATGAGTAGTGATGGATCTCTCACGGCAGGAGTATCCAGCGTTGCTGGTATGATGGACTCGACCCCAGCCAACCCCACCTTTCCCCCCCCCCCCCCCCCCCCCCCCCCCCACCCCCCCACCACCACCCCCCCCCCCCCCCCCCCCCCCCCCCCCCCCCCCCCCCCCCCCCCCCCAACTTTCGCTTCCACCCATCCTATACCCGTTCTGTGCACGTCTGACCTAGTGTTTACTCGTCATTACCACAGGCCTCTTTGCAGCCCGGCCAAGCCACAAACGTGCTCAATGAGCGCATTCGCATCATAAACAAAGTCAATGCGGACATCGCGGACTGGCTCCAGGTGAGAATGTGTCTTCTCCGCCGGGAACTCTGGAGCACTCTAGCTTATGAGTATCCTCAATGAATAGGAACGTCGTCGCATTGAAGAATTATATGCCCAAGGGCTCCGGAAACTTGCGCATCGGCCGCAGCTGGACAATGGCGCGGCACTCGGGTACGGCCGGCTATTCAAGCCAATCCACAAACCTGCAATTTTCATACTGACAACAGAAACAGCGTCTTTCAGATTCCATGGCAGCGCATAATTAGTGCTACTGAATCGATAGCTCTGTCGCACGAAACCTTCGCACAGAAGATCGATGAGGACGTCGAACGTCCGCTGAGAGAATTCAGCACCAAAAACCGAGAATTATCGTCAATGCCTGGGATCCAGAGTGACCTTGCAGGGCTGGCTAAAAATTACGACGCATGTCACAAGAAGGTAGAAAAGGCCAGGGAGAAGGGCCCGAAAGGTGCAGATAAACTAGCGAGCGCCGTAGCCGCTGCGGAGGAAATCAGCCAGCAGTGGGACTCACGGGCGCCGTTTGTCTTTGAACAGCTTCAGGCAGCAGACGAGAGCCGCCTCAATCACCTTCGGGATGCTCTTACCCAGTTGGAGACCCATGAAACGGATCAGGTGGAACGCTGCCGCCAGGCTGCTGAAAGCTGCTTGAACGTTCTTCTTAACGTGGAGACTGCAGATGAAATAAAGACATTTGCTGCAAAAGTCAACGGAGGGAGACCTGTCGCTCCGAGGAGACAGCAAACTACCTCGCCTTCCCCAGTAGCACCTCTTTCTCCTCCACCACGCCTGCAGGATGACGCTGCTAGCCAGCGATCGGAGCATTCGGGACCTGTCAGGGCGCCTCCTGGTGAGCATCTACTTCCTCATTCTGGGTTATGCCTCGCTTGATGTAGGGTTCTAATGGTCTGTTTACAGTTCCCGAGCCTCGGCATAGCACTCCCCTCGGTGGCCTCAAAAGGCTAGGGACAGTTATGAATCGACGTAGGAGCATTGTTGGGCCTTCTAGTGCCGCCCCCTTCTTCTCGGACAAGAAACATCGCAGTCCATTCGCCTCTTTCAAGAGAGGGGACTCACGCGATCTACAAATTCCCGAGACTCCTCCCGACGGATCAGAGCGTCCCGGAACCGCCATGACGGCTCAGGATAGTTATGCGGAAGCCCCAGGCATTCCGAGCGAAAACCATGAGCATGAGGGCTTTGCGGGCGTGGCATCCAATACGGTGCCCCAGTCAGCACCGGCTACTGCCAACGGCACAACATCTCATGAAGCTCCTGAAACGGTTCCTACGAACACGACCCTGAACGAGGTGAGGAATAACTGGTGTGTGTTTATGGAGCTTTCCAGCTAATCTGCCAACCAGTCACGCGTCGACTCGGAGGGTTTCTCGGAGAGACCCGAGACCATTGACGAGATCACAAGGGCTCAAAGAGAGGCAGCCGGGTAAGCAGACACTGCAGAGTAAGATACTTCGGAAGGCTAACAAGCCCACAGACTGGAAGAGTCGGGAATGAACTTGACGATCAGAGACCAGCCAATCTTCGAGGATGAAGATCAAGCCAAGCAAGCGATGGATGATATGGCTAATCAGCTCCGAATGGTGGGTTTCCCCCGAAGGGTGGCTCCTAATGCACGTCGCTGATGTACCATGCAGCGAGCCCCTCAAAGTGGCCCAAGACGAAACGCCGGAACCTTGCGCGGCCGCCGCGATGTCCGTAACACAGTCTTTATTTCTACCCCAGGAAACGACATTCCTGCCATGCCCTCAGCCTCGGATATGTCGGTCCCAACCTCCCCATCGTTGCAAACCAAGCATGTTGCTTCACCTAGCTCCGCTACGGACGACCACGCCATGTCCGACACGACTTCAATTCGCTCGTCTCATACCCTGCATAGTGCCCCGGGCCCTGTTTTGCACCCCGAACTACACGAGCCGGGTCTGAATGCATCGATAATCGACACGGTCAGTGCGTGGTTCACTGAGGGTGCGGTGACCAAATCATTTGTTCTTGGAGAGCTTGCATTGGCGTACAATGCTACCCCTGATGTGATTCCCGGAAGCACCCGAGTCCGCCTCGACAATTTCCAAATTCTGGAAAAGGTGGCCGCGAACCCACATTTTGTCACCGAGGATAAGGGCAAGGATCAGTCCGATGAGAAAAGGGGTGAATATAGCATCAATCTTTCCAGCATTGCTCGATCCTCGCCGACCGTGGCGTTCAAGTACCAGGTCCACATGGACCCCGCTGTGGCCGCGGCCTATTGTCCGGTTATTTTCAAGCCGGTGTGGAATCTGGAGGAACACCAGGCTAGTGCAATCATCTTCTATTCTATCAACCCGTCGTCCATGCCTGCATTGGGAGGTCCCATCATTCTCAAAAACGTGGTTTTGACTGTGAACCTGGACACGTCTCCTGTGGAAGGGCGCGAAGTGGCCCATGCTACGGCTGCCGTCATGTATCCCAACACCGGAGCAACCTTCCGTCGCAAGCAATCTGCAGTGACCTGGAAGATCCCCGAGCTTGAGGTCAAGGCTGGATCTGATGCCAAATTGCTGGTCCGATTTTCGACAGCCACCAGTTGGCCACGGAAGGGCAAGGTTGATGCCAAGTTCGAGATTCACACTCTTGATGATGGATCTCGCCTGGGAATCAGCGTCGCTACATCAGCGGAGCAGGCCCTACCGAAAGGTTCGGATCCCTTTGCAGACGAAGAATTTGGGGAGACTCCTGAGGCGCAGCCATCCTTGGAATGGAGAAGTGTTCCGACTGCACGAAAGCTGCTCGGTGGAAAATACGTCTCATCCTAAGTCTGAACCATCCGATCCTACCATAGCCGTGAGCTACCTGTACGCGAAGAACGTACTGTTCGAACGCATGGCTCGGCAAGATAGGCTATTCACCAGCATATGAGTCGGGTCCTGCCTCCCATTTAACCCTTATGATGAATCCCAAGAAAAGCTCATCACTGCACACCTTTTCTCTCGGAACCAATTTCTGCTTCGCCCTATGTCCCTACTCTTGACCCTCGTGTGCAATGCATTTGTTTTCGTTTTCTCGCAGCCGTTTCTGCTTCTCTTCCTCACTCCAGTCTCTTTCCTTTGTCCTTCTCGATATCCTTTCCTACCTGGTCGTGTAATTTCGTTCCTTGGCCTCTTCTCCAGCTCATGGTGGGCCTGGTTAATGGTCTGTAAATAAGTTGTTTGTTTATATTATATTATTAGTTCCACTGTAATGGGTAATTGGGACTGTACAACTCCATGCATGGCATCAAGTGGAAGAAGAAACGCATGGCCGAGCCTACTTCGAAACTCGAACCAAGACCATGAAGTCCTACAGAGGCATATTCAGTGCCTTTGCAATTATTACTATACAGGCATAGATGGTGAGGTTCGAACTCGCGTAGTACTTCTGCTATAAAACCAAAACTCGGGAGATAATGACTATATCTGTGATGAAGGCCCTCCGACCGTAATAGAGTATTCAGTATTTTTACTTCATGGTAGCTGCAGACGCAGATCTGGGAGGTAGGATAATTATCATATACTTATATCAGATCCGCTGGCAATCTGCTATAGTATTGCTGGAAATCATGCTGCAGAGGAGCCTGTTAGGCAAGTGATACGGAGTACAGTGTTTTTGAAAATGAGCAGGTTTGCTCAGGTGTTGCAACTAGGCGTATAGTTCCAACCTCCAGCTCACTGGGGAGGATACATTATGACTCTTCATAAACATGGCACCATAATATGTGTGCGCCGGGGAATCACTTGGTATGTGGACAACTAGGACTAGACGCCATGCCCTATAAAAACGAATCGTAGACCTACATGCGTGCAGCCCTCGTAGTCTTGTCATAGAAATCTAGCGTCATTGCGGCAAGGAAACAGGGGATATCCTTCCGTTCTTCGACCCAGAATTTAATCAGGTGCTTGATTTCCATGGCAAAAAGGCTATTGGGACCGCCCGAGATCTTCATCGTGCCGTTTTCTCCATCAAAAATGATTGAATTCTCCTCTCCGTTGCCCATGCTTCCCGGGCCCCTGGAGTCGGAGGGAACATCACGGTCGCCATGTCTGTAAGCGGATGAAAGGTGGAACATCGACGTGACCCGTACACGACCATTTGGAAGGAAATCCAACTTGTATCCCAGCAGGGATGCGACCGCTTCGCGAAATTCGGACGACTTTGCCGTCCAGATCTCTTTCAGTCGCCGCATACGTTTCTCCTTGTCGGCAACCACTCGCTCCATGTCTTGGACTTCCAGCTTCATGCTTTCAAGAGTGCTCACCGGAACCACTTTTACATCCAGGTGGCTGCCACGCAGTTGAGCAAGGAGTTCTTGGTTCTCCGCCTTTAGGGTTCTGATAGTAGAAAGCTTGAGGTTTTCTGCCTCTGCGGTGGGGTTGTCACGCAGTTCGAGAATTCTAGTGCGCGATCTGGCCTTGAGGGACTTGATTTGTGACTTGCTAGCCTCGAGCTCCTTGCGTAACAGAGTCGCTGCTTGTTCGGATTTCGACAAAGACTCCTGCAACGTTCTATTCTTGCGGGTCAGAACGGAAAGCCGCTCGCTTTCCGCATCGCTCTCAGCCGGAGAAAGAGGCCGTTTGACTCCCCGGGGTTGGGACTCATCCTGCGGAGAGGGCTCGCACTTAGTGAGCTCCTCATGGGCCTTTTCCAACTCGGCTCTATACTCATCAACGAGCTTTTCCAGGTTGGTGATTTGCTCCGACTTTTGTTCATCAAAATGGCTTTGTTCTGGATTCATGGTCACCTCCTCCGTGTCAAAAGCCTTAAGCTGAGCACGGAGATAGTCGACTTCTTTAACAGCAAGGGCCCGCTGCCGTTCGAGCCTCGATTTGATACGGCTGTCAGCCATTACCCCTCCAGTAACAGAGCCGGCACTACTGCGAAGCTTCTCAATCTCCTGTCGCAGGGTGGTTCGCTCTGTTTCGAGCCCTCTTATCGCCTCGTCCTTCTCTAAGAACTGTGCCTCAATAGTGCCCAGCTTATCAACAAGAGCGGCCTTTTCTATGCGCTCCTGCAAAAGGGCCTTTACAACCGCTTCCGGGGAGTCGAGCTCTGCCGGCTGATCACTGTCTTGTAAGAGACTGGTCCAAGATCGTCGCTCGTCCTCCAGCATCTGTGCTTGGATTTGAGCAGTGCCCAGTTGCGACTCCACATCCTTCATCAGCTGCAGCTGATTTTCCAGCGATCTCTTCTGTTCCTCCACGACTTCTACATTCTTTTGTATCTTCCGTAGGTGCCGCAGTTCGGTGCTTTGCTCACGATTCGTCGTTTCCAAGTTTCGGATATGGCTGACTTGTTCGGAAAGTTCGCGTTTGAGGACTGACAGTGTCTCAGTATCAGTTCCTTCGGCTTTAAGACGGAGGTTTTCCGTTTCCAGTTCGGCGACTTCTGTTTCCCGCTCGCGTAGCTTTTCTTGTATAGCCTGCATGTCAGCTTGAACGGTTTGAAGGTCGTTCTGCAATTCCTCCACTGTTTTCTGGAGGGACGAGCGGATGGTATCAAGTTCGCTGATCTGATATTTGTACTGTCGCTCCTGATCGAGGAGTTGTGCCTTCGTGTCCTCTACCTCTTCCTGTAACATCTGGTTCTGATCTTGGAGGCTTCGAGCCTTTCGCTCGAGGCCAGCCTTCTCATTGAGCGCATTGTCCTGCGCTTCTTTCAACTCTTTCGCGAGGGTCTCGCTTTTATGAGTGGCCCGATAACTATTGCTTTCTGCAGCCTGGAATATAGCTAGCTGGTTAGGGCAAGAAATCTCATGTTACATGGAGAAATGAGCTAACCTGAGCTTTGCGAAAGTCCGAATCTGCCTTGAGCTGCAAATCTCGTAGCTCCTTCTCATGGTGCAGGGTCATCAGGTCCCTCTCCTGTTTGAAATTCTCCAACTCATATCTAAGAGCGTTCACCTGCACGAGCAGCTCCTCCTTCTCCGTGTCTGAAATGGGGATTTTCAGTCTTAGAATTTGCATTTTCGGACAGACATATGGGCTCACCAGGCTTTGGATAAACTGAGCGGACCGATTGCTTTAAAGCATCCGGTGCCGGTGGCAGTGACAAGGGAGATTCGGCGCGGGGAGTGTCCCGCGAAGGACGCGAATTCACGCTTGGGTTCATCTAGAGCTCATCAATCTCCTTAATCCCAACGGACTGGGGAGCATGCCGCGCGGTACTCCGCGACTTACCTTGGATGGATCAGGCAATGGTCTCCCGCGGACACAGTTGTCCGGATGACCATCCGTGGCAGAAGAATTCCGTAGAGATACCCAGGGCTGCCCAGAAATCCAGCCTTAGGCTGAGAAAAAGGGCGCAATCATCCGACCAGACCCAAGATCTGCTTCATTGTTTTCGATAGAGGGACTGGAACAACCCGAGTAGGCACGTGCTGACTCATCCACTTCACCGCCCGCGCCAGCTTTGGCTCTTAACTAGGACTAGCGCCGAAATTTTGAAATGGATTTCGAATTTTTGCGGAAGAGACCGACGCCTACTGTGTATTCCTCCCCACGCCCGTCGCCGTCTTTCTCGTCTTTCTCCCCCTCTTTCGGATTCAGTTCAACTCCCTGGGTGGGTCGAATATTCAAAATGGCCAAGGATAGGACCGAGAAGAAGGACAAGCGCGAAAAGAAGGAGAAGCGCGCGGAGAAGGACGGTGTCTCCAAGAGCAGCAAGAAGGACAAGAAGGAGAAGAAGGACAAGGTCGCTCTCGCCGACGCCGTCGAGAAGGAACTTACCACCAAGGTTTTGGAAGGCATTGACCAGGCCGTTTCCGCCGAGGCTCCTGCTAATGGCGTTGAGACCGAGCTCATGGAAATTGACGCCCGCCCCGTTGGCGCAATTGTTCCTTTTGCCAGCCCTCTGGTCGAAGACAAGGCTGCCAAGAAGGCCTTGAAGAGCGTCAAGAAGGGTAAGATATCCACGTGCTTTGAATTTGTTTTCCAGTGTTGGGCCCGGCCTCTCTTGGTCTCGATGACATGAGATTCACTGGGCCTTGGTTTCTGGCTCGGAAGTCTTGCTGTGCTTCGTCGCATCGGCTGCGCCGCCGTTCCTTGATCGCTCGCCATATGCTGACTTCGTGATCTACAATAGCTGCTGTGAACAAGTGTTTGAAGCGTGGTGTGAAGGAAGTCGTCAAGGCTCTCCGCAAGTCGCCCATTCCCGCCGCCAATGCCACCATCGGTGTCCCCAACGGTGTTGTCATCCTCGCTGCGGATATCTCGCCCATGGACGTTATCTCACATATCCCCGTCCTGTGCGAGGACCACGGTATCCCATACATCTTCGTCACATCCCGAGCCGAGCTCGGCAACTCCGCCGCCACGAAACGCCCCACCAGTGTCGTGATGGTCGTGCCCAAGTCGGCATCGAAGGGCAAGAAGAAGGATAGCGAGGACGACGGAGAGGACTTCACCGAGGTGTTCGAGGAATTGGCCAAGCTCGCCCAGAAGGAGGCCAAGAAGGTGAACCTGTGAAGTTTCAGCTGGACTTCTGAATCCACCCTTCCTTCGTTCTGTTATGTCTTAATTATATTTCAATGTCTTGTCGCTTTGCTGCTATGGCTGTACAGTTCCACTTTGTTGCCTGACAAGGCATGCATGTCTTCGGGGTCTGGCCTTTGGGACGTGTTCATTGGGTTGACTTTTATGATGTGTCCGTTGCAAATCTGGCGTTCTCAAATGGTGTATGAAAAAGGCAGGAAGTATCCAATAAAATCCAAAAATCTTGACCAGAGCGTTCGTAAGCAAATCCATGTTGTGCTCAGGAACATAGGTTGTCTCCTCTTCGTCCTGGAGAGAAAGGATGCGAATAGAAAGGAATGGAGTCACAGTCCATCACCATCAATTCCGACAGACAATTCAATGTCCTTGGGGGTCGCTCTTTCCTTCTTCATTGACAAACAACACGGGAAGGAACGAAGGCCCAAGTGGGCTTAGCGTGCAGCAGCTCCAGTTGCTGCCTCTCCAGAACCCAACCACACCACTTGCTATAGTAGTAGTTACCGAGTACGGAGTACCATGAGGCACTTAGTACCATGTCGTGGTTAACACGATCCCCCATTCAGCATCCTTACCGATCGTTGATCTCTGTCTTCGTTCTCTGGAAGGCTTTCCTACTTCTCCTTGCTCTCCTCACGCCTGGTCCCGGGTATGACACCTCGACGACCTTGGCTCAATGGCACAGGAACACCAGTGATATCCAGGGACTGATCCCAACCATCTTGAGACAAATATCTACCAAGTTGACTAGGTGGGATGCCATCTATTTCACCGAGGCGGCAAGGCGCGGCCATCTTTTCGAGCAAGAGTGGGCGTTCAGTTATGCCTTCTCAAAGTTCATCAGTCTCCTGGCCGCTGGTAAGAGTCGTTCGTCAAGTTCCGTCCTTTCCCAGCTAAGATTTCGGCCAGGATCCGAACACACAGGCACCTTTTCGTATGAGTTCAAGGAAAGTGCACTCGGCGTTGCCGTAGCCTACGTGGCGCATGCCACCTCTGCAGTGATCCTCCATCGTCTAGTGTGTACCTTCCTTCCGGGGATGCAAGGACGCAGGCTGGCTTTCATCGCAGCCTGCTTGCACATTCTCTCTCCTGGTGGCCTCTTTCTGTCGGCTCCAAACGCCGAAAGCCCTTACTCTCTCCTGAGCTTCACGGGCGCGCTCCTATTTGCTCGGAGCTTCAGTGTTTCGGGCATCTCAACAAGCAGTCAAGATGGTCTATTAGTGCTTGCAGGTATCACGTATGGTATATCCGCAGCTGTTCGTGGAAATGGTCTTCTTAATGGTGTTGTTTTCCTCGAAGAAGCAATTCGTGTCTTTTATGCGTTCACGCGGGACTTCAGCTTCCCCAAATTACGGCGACTCGCCGCGGTCGGTTTCGCCGGTATCTGCACGGGACTCGGTTTTGTACTGCCGCAGTATATTGCTTACCAGCACTTCTGCGATAACCACAATCCTACCGGCGAAGTCTCGTCGAGGGAATGGTGTCGTCGAGCCATTCCGAGCATCTACAGCTTCGTGCAGGATCATTACTGGTATGTGCCTCGCTCCGTGTTCGGTGGATTTCTACTGATGCGCGTAGGGACAATGGATTTCTTCGATATTGGACTCTGCCCAATCTACCATTATTTGCATTGGCCAGTCCAATGCTAGCCATTCTAGTGTACTCTTTTTTTTGGACACTGAATGTGGAGTCATGCGATACGACAAAGCGAGCTTTCCCGACAGGGCAACTGACAGATCGTCTGTTGCGTAGTCTAGCGACCCCTCAGATTATCCTTACGGTTATGGTGTTTTTCTGCAATCATGTTCAGATTATCACTCGATTGTCGTCTGGTTTCCCAGTCTGGTACGTCTGGATAGCAGCTCTTATCGTGGACAGCCATACTGCTTCTTCGTCCGCAAAAGGGCATCTGAAGAGAAGTGGTTACGGACGGATAATTGTGCAGTATATGGTGATATATGCTGCTGTACAGGGCGTACTCTTTGCATCTTTCCTACCGCCAGCCTAAGGAATCGCCCTAATCAGCGAAGCCAACCTTGTTGAAGATACCAACCTGACCCCTTAGTGTGCATTGGCCTTCGAGGCACGACATGGTCATATGCTACGATATAAAGAAGACGTCATATGAGTCGGTCAGTCTCAGATTGTTTATACCATCTAGTTAGATACACTAATACAAGACAGAAGGACACAGTCCTCCCCAGAATAAGCCTTTTCTACCAGGCCCAAAACATTACACAAAGATAATGGAAACAAAAGCCCGCTTTGCTTTTCGTGACATCATCCATCATAGCCCCATTTAAGCCCTCTGATCGGACTGCAAATGCTGGTACCAGTGCTGGTTATCCACGCCCTTCTGTCTACCAGCAGGGGTACCATCCGGACCGCTCTCGGCGGCTTTACGCTGGAAGCGAGCCTGTGCGTACCGACCAGGGTCATTCTCACTACCAATATCAGTAGTGTAGCTAGCGTTTGGCGCATCATCCGGGATATCTCCTTCCTTCAAGTTGGCCCCCTTGGGCTTAGTGTTGCCCAAGTGGCTAGTCACATCCTCAGTGTACGACGGTGCCGCTCCAGCATTGTACTGGCTGTTGTATCCGCTGCCACTGGCCGGTGCGGATTGCTGCTGATAGCCAGCTCCACCGGACGACTGCTGTTGACGACCCTGGCCCTGGCCCTGCTGAGACAGCTTCTGAGAAGCAGGGTACTGGTCCTGGTTGATGCCGAGGTCCTGCTTAGCAGAGGTAGGACCGCCGACGTAGCCGCTCTTCAGCTCGTGAGCGCCGGGGTAACCGCCCTGACCGCTCAGAGCCTCGGGGTACTTCTCCTGGGTGTCGGCGTTGGAGTCGAGCTTGGTGGCGGCGCTAGTGTCGGTGGTGCGGACGGTGGATTGACCACCTGAGACGCCCATGGGCTGGGCTCCGCGGTTCTGAGAGAAGGCACCGCCCTTGGTGGCTGATTCGGCGGCCAGGGAGTCGTTGGTGACGGGGCCGGAGGGCTCCTGGATGGGGTTGTTTCTGCGCTCCGGGTCGGAGGTGACCTGTTCCGTGTTATTAGGCGATATTCTATTGCAGATGGAAAATCATGTACCTTGGTGCTTCTCTGGCCGGAAGGGATAGGCTGTCCTTGGAGATCCATGGTGATTTGAGACGTGATATGTGTTATTGAGCGTAAAGTTGTGTAGTTGTTCAAACAACGAACTGCCAATTCTTCTTGAATCGATCAGATAGATAGATGAATTCTGCTATGTCCATCCAACAACCGCGCCACCAAGCAGACTATATAACCTCTTGCACTAGATGGCGTCAACCAACCCGATACACAACTTGCATCGCATGATGTCATACTGACATTACGACGAGTCCACCGATCCAGACCCCCAACGAAATAACTGGCAACAGGTACGTCAACGAAACAGCATCTGCTTCCACTTGTGGCGTCAAGCATTGCCCTCGCAGCCTGGAATTGCCGTCTCCGAATCGGGTTCCCAGATTCATCTCTTCGGCGTCGCGGCGAGATCCCGGTGGTTGGGTCCATCCGTCCACATGCCTGATTGCCTTTTCGGGTACTCTGTACTCCGTAACACTAGAGTGATCTGGTATGAGACATGCAGAGTACTACCTTTGGAGGGGTTCTTATTGCGTAGATGAGGTTGATGCGCTGATGGGAGGGTGTGTTGGCTCTTCTGCTGGGGGTCGGTCTGGATTCATGACGTCATGGGTCACATGTAATCTATCTATCCTCTGTCTGGGTGTTTGGTATGGCATCGTGGGGGATTGGATTCATGAGAAGACTACAGTTATTTGGCACTTTGTGATTATGTTTGTCAATATGTTGTTGTGGGCTAAAGGATTTTGGTTTCACGGCGGGAAGCCGATTGGACGTGGGTGGTGTAGTATATTTTGACAGTGGAATACGGATAGTGGCAGCTGAAAGAGGACATCCAAATCACGATAACTGGAATGGATATTGACTACTACTATGTAATAAGGACGACATGATTAATGCAGGCTTAAGTTATAAATTCTGTTTCAATGTCGACACAGTGTATATATAGTGCACAAGTGAAACCCATGGTAGTCTACAGAATTTACTAAGTTATTGAGAAGGAGAGGATGATGATTGTATATCCGTTTTGTTCATTAATGCTCATTCATAATAATACACATAGCATAGGGCCGTAGTCAATACTCCCTTCCAAATTACCGGTAAAGAGCATCCCGGGGCAGACCGTCAAGGTTATCCTTGCCCTGGCGTCCAACGCCACTCATGGGTTGCGTGTTCTTGTGATATTCATTGCCATCGATCCGGACACTGCTGCTGGCAGTCGCGGGTTCTCGCAGGGCACTGTTGTTCTCTCCGGAAACGGGTCCTTCGCGACCGCCAGAACCTACGTTGACGGTTCTCTGGTCGGCGGAGTTCCAGTCACTCGCCACAGGAGGCTGATCAGGCAAGGGCAGGTTGGCCTTGGTCTTGTCGATCTGGGCCTGCTTGCCAGAGTTGTTTTCGTCGACGATGGACTGGGTTCGAGGTTAGCGTGGGGCAGAGAAGTAGGTTCGAAATGGGTGAAGTACCTTCATGGCGGAGATGTTGGAGTTCTTAGGGGTGTTGCCGGCACCGGCGTGAGAGGCATGGGACTCAGCCTTGCGGAGGTCCTGGGTGGTGGTGTGGAAGGTCTGTTCGGACATTTTGGATGGTGTTGAGATGGGAGGTGGACGAAGGGATGAAGTGGTAGTAGTGTGAATTGTAAAAAGTTGTAGTTCGAATGCGGTACACTGCTTGTGATGAGAGACTTTGTGTTGATTGATTGATAGATCTGTCTCAAGGGATCATGCTGCTTTTAATATGGACTTGAGTCGACGAGAGCCGATTGTGGATGGCTGGTGACGTCGTAGCGGTTAACGTCATACAAGCCGGCCTCACCTTGGTTCGCCTTCCAGCCAGCCCAGCCATGAGATAGTCATTGAGCCTTTCAGCATGGGGCTACTGTGTCCACTTCATAATCATGGAGACTCTATGAGCAAATAAGACAACCTTGTTTACGGGTGCACCTCATTGGCTGATGAATATCATCAGTTGACAGCGACCTGGCGCCCCCTGGTGTTGGCTAGCAACCACGACAGTTCTCCGCATAGCGGATTCTGGTTCCTGGATAATGCTTTCTTCTTTCTTCTTCCTCTAGTTTCTTGACCCATTACAATTACATCTTCTCCCAATTGCTGCACCGGTGAAGAGACGGCGGATCCTGCGATCCGAGCCCAAGTGTAAGGGATCATCATGCTGATGATGCCATCCCAGATCTGATACTAAGCATAGAACAACTCAGGAACATCATTATGCAGTTCCTGGCGGGTCAGTGCTCGCCGACTTGGATATGCACCCCATCGGGCATCGCTCGCGATCATGTCAATGACGTACCCTTTTGTATCGAGGGATCCTGAGCGCAATTGATGTACAAGACAGCAGGAGAAAATTCACCAAGGAGCACAGCGTCCCGAGTATGATGCAAGCACATATCGCTCAGAGTCATCAAAGCATGTCTACATGTCATGGCGGTACCTTGCCGATCTCAGCCTGCTGCGACACAGTCTCGTGGACTTCGATACTACCAATTTATGGTCTTGATTTTCGAGATACTTGCAGGTTGCTAGCTGGTATAGGACTTTAGACGAGCCTAACCAGGAAACTAGATATTTCCATAGCAGTGGACTCCATCGCAACTGCTTGGGTATACTTCACAGTAGTGGTATAAGGCGTCGCAAGGACGTTGTTCTTTCTTCTTTCTGTTGACCTGACAACGCAATCCGAGACTGTCGTCAACTGATACAGGAGAAGGATGTTGCCTGTGCGCGTAGTTCGATGTACCACTCAAGTCCAGTGCGATTGCACCGGTCTAAATGCCTAGATGTAGCGAGATAGCATCGTCAGCAGCACCAAGCACGCCATTGGCCAAGAATACAACTCGAAGTGACGCTTGTTCGCCGGAAGGGGAAGGAGCGACTCAGGGACAGTCGGCGTCTCGATCGGGCGCAGTGTCTCAGACCGCCTTCCCAGGGTGGACGGCAGAAATTGACCATCTCCCCGCTGATGCAGAAATGACTTTCTCGATTTTCTGGCAATCAGACGGAATAAAATTTATTCAGACGTTGTTTCGTGTTTCTGTACCTTAGACGCGTTGCGCATTTTGTAAGATGCCGAGAGATCCATTGATTGGGCTGGTTGGAAAGGTCTGGGTTCTTTTTCCCTTGTACGAAATGCCGCTGATCGAATTGAGGGGCATGTAGCCATCCAGCGGAAAATCGACAACATTAAATAGTTTGACAGATGCTTCTTCTAAAGTCGGTAAGCTTTTTGGATTTGCATTCTACCGTTATCCCGGAGCGCATACTTATATCATGTCGTTGTCCAGGAAATTTCCCGTACGTTGAATCTGACTACCGTTATTGTTATCGACAATGATATCGCTTTACGGACTTTACAAAGAACACATTCTCAGAGCTTCTCTGACTTGCAAATTGCAGCTTCACTACTATCGATCCTCAGCGTGCCATTGGATACCTCCAGATAGAGTGCGCCTGCCAGCGATTCAACGTTTCTGATAAATGCAAACCGAACTATGGAGGATGCGTGGAGGGACGACGCTCTGTTCCGATCGAACTTCTGGATGTTGCAGGTCTTGTACCGGGTGCACACCAAGGACGCGGCTTGGGTAACAAGTTCTTGGATGACCTGCGTCATGCCGATGCATTGATCCACGTTGTGGACGTTAGTGGGACTACCGATGCAGAAGGTTGGATATATCGATGTAAAGCAACTTTCGGAAAGTCTTTGCTGATGACGCTCTATAAATCCAGGAAAGGCTACGCGAGGATATGACCCTTCACAAGATATTGAGTGGCTGAGGTCGGAGATTGTGCGCTGGGTGCTGGGAAACCTTATGCAAAGATGGTATGCCTGCGTTTATGAGTCTACATAATTACAGGCTGATACTTTATAGGGGCTCTATCAAGAGAAGACACGTCGCAGTCAGTAAGTTTTGTCAATCTACGGCCAATAATTTCCTGCGGATGTTGACACGGAACCAGAGGCCACGGCGGTGGAGACTTTGCAAGCCCAGTTTTCTGGTTACGGAGGTACAAGTGCGATTGTTGCTCGATGCTTGGACCGGATGGCACTGAAGGAGCCTCTCGAGGAATGGTCTGACGAAACCGTGGAGAAAGTTGTTGAAGGATTCATTGCGGAGAAATTCCCCACGGTCTTCGCCTTGAACAAGATCGATCACCCGGACGCGGACAAGGTTGGTTATGTTCCCAATCATATCTGGAATGGTTACTGATATGGTGGAACCAGAACATTAGCAAGATCGCCAAGATGCAAGATCCTCAATCTATCGTACTCTGCTCTGCAATCTCAGAAGTGTTCCTCCGGAGACTAGCCAAGCAGGGTTACATCAAATATGTTGAGGGAAGTGAGTTCTTAGATACGAGGGAGGATCTGATAGAAATGGGTGAGCCTGATGGAGGCGGCCTCAAGGAAATGGACGAGAAGCTGAAATCGTATGACGGTAACCTCCACCCTTTCAGCAGGACTGGGCTCACATGGACTTAGGCGCGTTGAAAACTTGAAAGACATGGTCCTGTATCGTTTCGGTTCTACGGGAGTTGTTCAGTGCCTCTCACGTGCTGCAGAAATATTGGGACTTGTGCCGGTTTTCCCAGTCCGCAACATCCACACCTTCTCATCCGGCGCTGGAACAGCTGCTTTCCGTGATTGTGTCCTTGTTGGCAAGTAAGTATCTCTTGTATATACCTGTTCAAGTGGGCCTTCTAACACCGAACAGGAACACCACTGTTGGCGATGTTGCTCGCAAGGTGATGGGCGACGTACCCATCTCCTACATTGAGGGAGTTGGTGGCATCCGTGTCTCAGAAGACGAAATAGTGGAAGTAGGAAAGCATGATGTAGGAGCTTCTACCAGATTTTCATCCGCATTGCCAAGGCTAACTAAACCTTTCTATATAGGTGCTCTCGTTCAAACCTGGCCGATAGATCCTGCTATTCAATTTATGTACAGTCAACGTGATAATGAAACAATGCTTGAGATTATATGACTCGGAGCCGAGCATCTTTTGTGAGCGTATAAACCATTCCTAAGGTTCAGACAAGGGGGGGTGGTCCTCCGCTTAGTGGCCCTTCTATCAGAGCAATATTGGTTAGCCAGTTCTGTCCGAGAGACCATCGCTCGCGAATTTCTTGAAAAGTTGGCAGATCAAGGAGAGACTGGTGTCGTTGTGTCCTGATTGAATGAAATCAACTCACCTGGCCTCTCTCATCATTCATTCCAATGATCGGTTCTGGTGCCTTTGGATGCTCTTGCTTTGCCTTTCTTCCATGCTTCGTGCCCCCCCGCTCCGTTGCTCCCTGAGGTTTCGAGCTATTGGCAATCCCCTCGCTCTCCTCCCTGTCCTTCATTACTGAAGCCGACGCATCCGTCGTTGGGTCCGTGGTGTCCCGCTTCTGTGTTCGGTCCACTGCGTGATCCTCTGACCCAGTACCCTTCCAGTCTTTGGTCACGCCGCTGTTAAACCGAGCCTGCACGCTTTTCGGTGTATGGATCGCAGCCGGTTGCCAGATGGAACGTAGCGGAAGCAGACAAGGTGTCGGGGGCCGAGGCACGAGCAGACTCTGAAGTCTTGAGGCCGAAGACGGAATGCGAGGGCTGGCAGGCATACTGATGCTATACTGTCCGAAGTAGCTGTGGGTTTCGAAGGGTTCTTTTATTCTCAGATCACTATCGCGCTTGTTGTAGAATGACTATACGTCTGAACAGAATCAAGTCTCCCACGTCTTTCAATTAATAACGAGCTGAGCTTGATCAAATCGCCTGGAGAACCGGCCCGAGCACCTTTGTATGACGTCTACATGCCGCAATGAAACCATGCAGCTGCTTCAGGCTAGTAGGGCTTAGGGCACCCAGCTCCACCTTTCTTATCGATAACAACAACACCAAACACCTGACCTGCCCATCGCATGTCATGCAGCATAGCAACGTTGTCCAGATACCCATGCAAGAGTATCGCACCTTAATTTAACCCCAGCTAAAATGAAGCACAACTACCTTCCAATTGAGACATTACCCCCCTGGACCAAGCTCAACGGAGTCACCGTCAAGGGCATCGCTTTCCGCAAGCTGCGCGCAGACGATGGCACCGACAAGGGATCTGCAATTGTTGCAACAGAGGTACGATCCAGCGAAGAGCCTAAAAGCGATGTAGTCGAGCCGGAGCTCCTTCTCCGGGTTCCGTCCGATCTAGTCCTTTCCCAGGGCTTTGTCGAAAATTACGCCAAATCCGATAGACAGCTCCGTGAGGTATTAGAAGCCGTTGGAGACTTTGGAAGAGTAGGTCCTTATTTCAACTTCCATGGGTCTTGATAATGTGAATGCTATATTTTGGTAGCGGTGGCGGGATGGGATAGTGGGCTCTGGGACCCGGTGCTGATATGTACAGACAGCTCGAGGCGCTATCTTGATCTTCCTACTCGTGCAACTTACGCACTCTAGCCCTGATTATGCGCACGAGCGCCATCAGATAGGACTGTCGAGTCCGTGGACCGAGTATATGAAGTACATGCCGTCTGCCATAATACTGCCGACCTTCTACACGGAAGAGGAGTTGGAGCTACTGCGGGGGTCTTCATTGAGGCTGGCTGTGCATGCCAAGATCGCCTCTCTTGAGAAGGAGTTTGAGCACCTGCGCGAAAGCACGGAGGGCTTGTCTTGGTGTGGGAAGTATTGGTGGGATGAAGATACGGGGAAGTTGACGTTCGAGGATTGGAAATATGTCGATGCATTGTACCGGTCACGGATGGTGGATCTACCGCGGAATGGACATGCGATGGTCCCGTGCATTGATATGGCAAATCATGCTTCTGGAGAAACAGTCAAGGCGTTTTATGATGAAGATGCGGGTGGGAATGCTGTATTGCAGCTGCGTCCTGCGAGAAATTTGCGGGTTGATGACGAAGTCACTATCTCGTGAGTGCCGACTGCATCCTAATTGCCTGATGATGATTCATGCTAACAATGATGGATCAAAGGTATGGCGACGAGAAACCCGCCTCCGAGATGATCTTTTCCTATGGCTTCCTCGACAAGCAGACAACCGATGCAAAACAGATTTTCCTCGACCTGGATATCCCAGACGACGATCCCTTAAAAATCGCCAAGAAAGCATTCTGCAAAGATGCACCCGGGGTCAAACTATCTACGTCCTCCACCGACTCGAACACAAACGCTGCTACAACCTGGGACAGTCCCATCATCTGGTGGGCCTGTGTCAACGAGGAAGACGGGCTGGACTTCAGCGTACTTCAGACGAACGACGGGGGCCGCGAACTCAAAGCCACCTGGAACGGAGAGGATGTGAAGAGCCCGGATTGTCTCAAAGACCTCCTAGCAGCAGATCCCCGCTGGGACGTCTACCAGCTTCGTGCGGTGGTGCTCATTCTCGAGCGACTTGAGACACAGTTCTTCGTCCTGCGACAGACCGATCTGATGATTTCCGAGATCCGCGACAATGAGGACATGCGAGCCGTGTTCAGACCGGAGGTGTTTGAGACGGTCCTCAAGTTGCGAGAGTTGGAGTCTAAGCTGATGGAACGGGGGATCGAGGACCTTGTCAAACAGGTACGTGCTATTATTCTAGCCCCTGCGTCTCGACCCCGTAGTCTCATCAAAATCCACATACTAACTACTACCACCCATGACACAGAGAGAAACTCTCATGACAAGCCCCGCTGTCAGCACCTATCTCACCCAACAATCAGATGATATTGAGGAGGATTTCTCCTGACTGGATGTAACGTGACTTGACTTTCCACACACAGACCCCTTCCTCCCAAGAACCCGATAAACTCTCACCTTATATAACCATATCATCATTACTTAACAAATGACTCACTTGCCTCCGGCAGGAACCTATAAGACCCCATCACGCGACGATCCTTCCGCATCCTCCCCGTATTGAAAGTAATTCCAATACACATACCTATTCATACCCGGAAAGTAACCGTGCCGAAACGTGGAGGAGCAACTTTACTACATAGTAGTACGTACTAGTAGCAAGATCTGAGTTAAGTTTGGAGTCTTACCCACCGCGGGGTAATGGATCCTTCAATCAGATGGGGCAAACCCCATGGCGAAAGTTGAGAAGATTGACTACTAGTGCGACGGTCCCGGAAAGTTGGGCGTCGGTTATAGTTACTAGTAGTCATTGGCATTGGCATTGGCGGGGGTGGGATTTGCGCCAAACTATTTACTGATTTTGAGCCAAGATGGGCTTTAGATTGGGAGGCTTGGGGTGATGACGTTGCGGGCTAGCATTTGCGAGGCGCAAAGTTTGGGCCGATGTCGCACACGGGGAGAAGGGGTGAGTGGTTTGTGTCTGTGTTTCATGGATTAATTGATCGGAGATGAATTGATCGCTTCGGGGACACAAGAATGCATGGCATAAGCTGTGCATAGATTGTCGAGTCTCTAGATCATCCGGGAGGTGTGTGATGTGCTACTGCTATCACTCTATCTGCCGTGGGGCAGCCCTGATGCACGCTACAGCTTCGGTCCGTCATGATCGACTGCTGCCCTGGCCGGGATGGATAGCCTGGCACAGAGAGGACGAGGGTCTGGCCAGCCAGCCACCCCTCTGACCCAGTCCCTGATCCTGGGCTGGAGGGGCAATGCAAAGCGCCGGACAATCATCGACTGGCAGCAAAACACCGAAGGCCAAAGACAGCTTAGTCAAGAATCAGCGGCAAGATAATAATCATGACAGGGGTTGGCCCTTGTTCATTGCATCCAAGTAACTCCATGTCACTGAAACAGCTGTGGTTGGTGAACCAACATTGGGCGGCTCCAGGGATTTCCGCCTCCACCTCTGCGATTTCTCGGTCAAGTCTCGGCCAAGAACCAATATTCACCGAGCAACGGTCAACAAATTGAAACCCCTTCGGAGTACCGAGGACATGATATATTAAGCATGATAACCGATAGTAGTCGATAGTACTGTCGGACTTTGCCGCCCTGCAGGGGCAAAGAAACAGGAAAGCAATAAAAGAGAAGAGGACGAGGAGGTTCACTCCAGCTGCACTCCTCTTATACTAGATCTTCCGGTGTCTCCACTGGAATCAGCAGGATCGATACCGATACGGCCTCATGCCATCCAGTCAATGGGAATACGAGGATAATAATCAAGTCAGCACCAGAATATGCTCTCAGCCTCTCCGCGATCTTCTAGCCGCGAACACCGGGGGAAAAGTGGCAACGCCGCATCAGGCAGCTCACTATTTCCAGACCCAAGGATTAAGCCCTGACTCAAACGGGTATGGTTCGGCAAACACTCGGGTTCCCCACCCGGATTGACTCGTTGGGCTCGAATTGGACGCCTGGCTTTATCACCGCTAGAGAGAGATAATGAGACAGCAGGGCTGCTTCCGCGCGTCACCTTGAGCCATCGCAGCCAGCGCTGCTTTCCAGAAGGGAGCTCTGACTTTTCACCCTCGTAGACGAATATCCAGAGAATGTGTGCTAATTGCCCCCCCTGTCAGTAGTCTCGCCCCTGACCAAAGGTCCTGGTTCAACTTGGGTTCCGAATTGCGGGGAGCTGCCCTCCAACCATGGGACGATGTATGGAATGGTGTAATATCAAAGTCTGGACAATTGGCAAGACCGATCTCCATTGCCTCAGCTGTCGGACTGCGAGCCCGGTGGAATCCGGAAAGCTTTGCTGGCTCGGATTGCTGTGATCTTCAACAGCCGGACCGCACTTGCATCCTGCTAGTCTCGGTTTTGTATGGTTCATCTACATGCTCCGTACTAGTCGTCGCGCCTGCTCCATCGCCTCCAAGAGAATCCGTGCTTGGAGGGGGTGGGCTTGCAACCATGGGCCTTGGCAAAGATCATGGCGATATGATTAGATATGGCGATAGCCTGGACAACATTGATACGACGACCAGCATATCTGGCCGCATATTGCTCGTTCGCCAATCACTTGCCCTGTTGGCACGCCGGGGGAGAAATTAATGTAGGATCCTCCGGTGAACAGAGGTCTTATTGCACCGCTGCCATTTATCATACATTAGTGGCCGCGGCCTACGCAGGAGGTCTGCCGGGGACTTTCCTTGGACGGAAGTCGTGCCTGCCGCTGGCAGGGCCGAGTCTGTGACACGGGAGCAGGGGGGAAGGAGCAGCCTGTCAGTGTCTCTTTCTCTGATAAGGTGACCGCGAGGGGATGCCGAGGGAGGTGCGCCGTACGGAGTCGATTGCTGGGCCTTGCTTGTTCTCCGATAGGATACTCCGTGCCAGGCCAGCCAAGTACTACTGCTAGTAGTGGCAGTAGTAGCAGTCGTGGTAGTATCTAGTAGGTAAGCAGTAATTATTTACCCGCAGGAGATGCTATTGCTCTCACGTTCCCCTTCTCAGCTCACCTCCCCAGGAAGGATGATGGGTTGGGCGGGCATCAGGTGTCTGTCCTTAACTGCCGAGGAACGGCGTGTTAACATCTGAATAACCTCAGCGGCTCCAGGCTGACCGTACGGGTAATACGGGGGGGGGCGAGGCAGCAACTCCATGAACCTTCAATTCCAGTCAGTGATTTCAAGTCCACCGGCGGTCGGGTGAGCGAATGAGCGAGCCGACAATCGGGATTGGCGGACATCCCAGCGCATGACCCACATGGGCAGCCCCACCTGCCCCCCTTTTGAGCCGGTACGTCCTCAGCCCGCACCGCGGAACATTCTTACCATGGCCTGTTACCTGCGCCGTACATCGAAAAGTTGCTTCTGCTCTCGCCTGCCCCGTCGCTCTTCTCTCTCCATCTTCACTTGCTACCAGCGTTCCCGACTTACCACCGCCACTCCCTTCCCACTTACCCTCACCTTCAACTTTCAACATCCCGCCAGTGTCCGCTGTCTTTCCTAGACTTCGACACACACTCACTGTCGGAAAAGTTCGCCTAGTCCCGGACCCGTCTTACACTGCACCTAAGACGTTCGCGTCGTCTACTGTCCAAGTTCCCCGGGTGTAATCGAACAGCACTCGCAAGCCCGGCGCCAACCCGACCTGTTTGAAAGGCAGATGCGCCACAGCATCCAGCCAACATGCCTGGAATTCTCCCGATGAAAGTGATCAAGGTCGGGAACGGCTCACAGAGTCGTATCGCTCAGGCCTGTGATCGATGCAGAAGCAAGAAGATTCGCTGCGACGGCATTCGCCCCTGCTGTACTCAATGCGCCAATGTCGGTTTCGAATGCAAAACTAGCGACAAGCTGAGTCGACGTGCCTTCCCCCGTGGATACACCGAATCGTTGGAGGAACGCGTGCGTGCTCTGGAGTCCGAAGTCAGGGACTTGAAGAACCTGCTGGATGAAAAAGACGAGAAGATCGATGTCCTTTCTCGGATCCACTCCTTCTCGCCCTCACGTCAGAGGCCAAGTGTTGCAGCAACATCACCATCGGCGTCTGCAAAATCCAACGCACCCGATGCAGACGAGGGCATGATTCAGGTTCAGCACTCAGTACAGCCTAACGACTCCAGCTCGACTGAGAGTGCAGGGTTGTCGAATACTCGCGGTTTTGCTGGTATGTCGCACCATCCTTGCGTGCTTTTAAATGGAAGCCCGTGCAAGGCGCCCAGGCACGAAGAACAAGATTTTCCGGGAAGAACCATGGCTAACCTTTTTAGACGCTTTTACAAACAAGCTTGTAGAGCAAAATCGATTGCCATCCAGTGTCTCGATCAAAACCTTAACGACTCCCTCTCCTATCTCTCATTCGCGCGTCGACCAGGCCATCCGAACAGCGCCTCGACTTGTATCCGATCAGCTCATCAACATCTTCTTCCAGGAATGGGCCCCTCTCTACCCGGTGGTTCACCGGCCCACCATCCTCAAAGCTTATGAGCAGTATCTTTCGGGCACGGAGTCTTCGCAGGGAAGCAAGCATGACTTGGCACAATTGAATTTGATTTTTGGCATCGCCGCTCTTGCGTCTATGGTATGTCGTGAGCCTAGAATGGCAGAGAAGACTGGAAACTAATTGTTTTGCGATAGTCGAGAACCAACCAGGACCCTACCTTTTTCGAAGACAATTGGTCATCCATTCTCGAATCAATCTCAAGCGATATTTCTCTTTCGACGATGCAATGTTATGTGCTCGCCCAAATGTACTGCATGACCAAAGGCGATTACACCAGTCTTCTACGCTATCGGGGCCTTGCCGTGAGTCTTAGTCAACAGTTGAGACTGCACCAGAGCCAGAAACGCTTCTCTTCGAATGCTCTTGTGGCAGAAACCCGTAAGAAAGTATTCTGGTGCCAATACGCTCTGGATCGGTGAGTCAGCCTTGTGCATCTCTTGTGTCGCGCATCTATTCATTCTAACACTTTGATAGATTCACTGCCGCTTTGACGGGATTGCCTGTCCTACTACGTGAAGAGGATGTCAAGGCTGAGTACCCCGAGGATATTGATGATGAGAATGTCACGGAAACCGGCTTTTTGCCCACCCTTCCCGGCGAATCGACCCGCATCTCAAGTGCAATCGCGCTGTTTGCGGCATCACGCGTGCTGAACAAGGTTCTGGAAGATATCTATCCTTCTGATGGAGGATACGATATACCCTTGTCGAAGCTGCACGCGGTTGCAGAGCAATTGGATGAGTGGGTGAAGGGCTTGCCTGCTCACCTCCGCCTCGAGTTCTCTCAAGACAAGCCCAGTACCAATGTTACCAGCAGCCGGTCGCCGCTTTTGGTAAGTAGCAAGCCGGTATCGGGCTCTCCTGTGCATTCACTGACTTCTGCAGTCTCTCGTCTATTATTACACCCGTTCATTGATCCATCGCCCCGCGGTCTGTTTCGGCGAAGAACACGTTCGATCACCTTCTATCCTTGCCCTGTCCGATTCAGCCAAACATATTATTCAGATCCTTGAATTGCTCGACGAGAGACGCCTCTGCCTCTCTGTGACTATCAATCGGAAGGAGCTCGTTTTTGCGACAGGACTTGGTCTTCTATGGCAAAACATCGGTCTGAAGCGTGACAGTAAGCTTGTCAAGGAGAGCCAAAAATTGCTCACCACCGTCATTGATCAGCTGGAATCCGAGGAGTCGTCATCTGCCGCCGAGTTCAGCGCTTTGGCTAGTGTTCTGGTTTCCCTGAATAACAGCAAGCACGGGTCGTCTGGTCGGCCTCAGGACATGTCGCCACCTTTGCAGAAACCACTGAAGTCTCCTAAGAGGCAACTTCAGTCCTGGAAATCGCGTTTGACCGGGGCGTCGGGCTCAGCCCATCAGGAAACACCCGACTCCCCATCTCGGCGGGCCACTATCTGCGGGGTGAGTCCTAACGCCGCCCAACGTCATGCCAGGTCCTCTAGCTGGGCCAGTCTCCCCCCGGACAACTTCCACGCGCCAAACATGCCTGCGAACAAGTCCTCTTATCATTCATCTTCCGGGACGTACGATAGTAGCCACATGCTTTCTAGCTCCGCGCCTTCGGATCCCCCGGGCGGACCCATCACGGTGTCCGACTGGGAGTTCGTCCTGAGTGACATGGACCGAGGCTACTCGAACATTTTCACGGGGATCTATGGAGGAAGGGAATGCGGCGAAGACAGCGGCCCCTTTGCTTCCCTCACAGCCGAATTTGTCCAGAAGGGGGACCCGTTGGCGGGACCGTTACCGGCGCCCCAGACGGAGCTGCAAGGATTGTCACCCGAGGCGTGGTCAGCGAGTAGCAATAGCGATGTGCCGCCCAACCAGGACCTCCCCGCACAAAGTGTCCTCAGCTACTCCGACGAAGGCAGTGCAGAGGACGGGGTGCGATTTAACGACATCCGCCTCTCCCCGGAAGAACAGGCCAGTTTTTTGGGCTCCTTCCGAAGTGTCATGATTCCAGCTGTGGAAGACGACGCTGATGAGTTTGCACTGATCAATGGATGGGATCGACGGTTGGCTGTTTGAAGCAGTATGCTTCGAAGGCGGCATCTTTAATGAACGCGACGAATAATGGTGTGGAGGAGTTTATCTATGATTGGGTTTGGGATCGGAGCGAGAGGATATTTGATTTTGGCTCCATAGTTTCATTTGTGATACCTCGTCTGTACAGGGAGTCTTGGTTTTGTTTCGGTTCCTGCAGAGGGCTGCTGTTATAGGTCTAGTCTATGTGCCACTATAATATCACGTACATCTTATGTTTGAATGAGTGTTGTCTGCCATTAGTCATGTTCTTATGGATCTAGCTCTTGCAGTACATCAAGTGGAACAGCCGAGAGCTAGTGCAACGCATAACCTTTGTCATCTTCTGCTTATCTAGAGTAGAGCTCCGGGCCAGACCAACCAGCCTGGGGTCACGCAAGCCGACCTGCTTGCGAGCCAGCCCGAGCAGAGCAGCAACGAGAGCCAATGTCCTGGGGGCATTCCCAAGGTGGAATGCAGATTGGTCCAGCCGGGAACCCGATCGGCATCAACCTTGCTAGCAGAGTGCCTTGACACCCCCGGAAAGTTGTAAATTCTGTCGGGGGAAGCAGCCCTTTACCTATAGTAACTAGCTGCATAGGTCCAGCGCGCATGTCACGCTGGCGTCCTTGACTTAGAGCTTCACATGCTTAGTTGGCGGGGCTTGCAGACCAGCCAGCCGGTTCGAAGAAAAAGGGAGGGAGAAAATTCTGCAAGGGTGAGTTCAACCGAAGAATCCGGCCAGATTCTTTCATACGAGAAAAAGGATTGATGGAGGGATGTGCTCCGTTTCCATCTGGAGTCCGGACTCCGTAAGTAGAGGGGAGTGCCTGGGCTACTGACTGAAGTAGATTAGTAGTTGTGAGCTTACCCGCCCTCCCCGCTGGCGGAGCAGCGTCCTCCGGACCCAGCGGGCAGAAACAGTCAGGGGGTGACTAATGGGGGTTGGCTCATGCTGGTGAAGAAGAACGTTCGGGAAATTGCTGTGTTGGGACTTGGGAGGTCCGCGGGGCTGGTTTGAGACGGTTACTGACTGAAGGTATCTGTCCTGCTGTCTGTTTGGAGGGGTGGTCGAGAGGCTTATAGTCATTGGTGTTGAGGTGCAGCTTGGATGGCCAACTCAGAGCGATCTGCATGCTCGACATGACAGGTAGGATGCCAATGTAGAGGCTGACTGGGGGATGTACTGCCCGCACTGTCGGCAAGGCATGGCCTACTGTAGGTGCTATGTGCTTCGTACCATGTAGCTGCAATGGTCATGGAATGGTGGGATGGGAACGGAGGATTACACAGGAGCTAGATACTGGTGGCGTCTCGGGTGATACTCTGAGGGATTTTGACCGACGGAAGATAATACTACTATTAGATAGCTAGTGGCGGGAGTACGAGCAATTGCCCTTGTGAGTACCTGGTTGGATATCAGGATATCTGGACATGTTCGGAAGGGTTGCATTACTACTGAAGGGGCGCGAGCGACTCCGGAGGGGCCGCCCTGCCTGAGGCAGCGGGGGAGGGGCATCGGACTGCATACATCATCGCCAGAGCTCTGGCTCTCCCTCGTCTCTCCCACCCCACGGCCCGCGTATCTCCCGCCACGGGGGGTCGGACATGACTCAAACCATGGCAATCGAATAGCAATAGCCGATTTAGCAGACTCAATCGAGCCAGGTCGCAAGAAGCAGCAACGACAAGCAGCAGCAGAGTTGCCGTTGGCAGCGAGTCTCACCCCCTCCGAGCAGCCGGTGAAAGGACGCCCCACCACAGACATCATTGCCCCCCCACCTTCTGCTCTCTTCCCTCCATCCCACTCCGCCCGCCTGGCTCGCTTTTCCTCCCCGTTCCCAATCTCTCATCCTTCTTTCTCTCTTCTTCTCCCTTTTTTTTTTCCCCTTCTTCTCTCAATCATCTCCCTCTTTCATCTCGCGGTGATCTTCCCGTCTGACATTGTTTGTTGGATCATCCCGCTCATACCTCCCCAAAAGCAATACGGGTTTGATTTACGAAGCATTTAAATAGTATGCCGCTCCCCTCATTTCCCCAACAATTTGGGTGCTATTCAACAATTCTCTAACCCGGCTTCCTCCTCTCCAGATACCGCAATCATGGGTTACACCGACTTGGATCAATTGGCCATCAACACCATCCGTGTTCTCGCGGTATGTCCCTCTTTGCTTGCTTCCTCCATCGCGCTCCCATCCGGTCACGGTGTGATGGAGAGCTTCTTGGCGGCTCCGGCACCGGAGGGTCAAAATCTTGTATCACAAGGTCTCCGCGGAGCATTGCCTCCCGTGCTCAGAAGTGGATAGCCCTTTGCTCCATAGCACTACTCTAGCAGCTCCTCGGAGATCAGACCGTCGACCAGCCACCGATGGCGGAATGACACCCTCTTCGTCAGGGGGGGGGGGGGGGGTGCCCTTTGGCAGCGTTAGACTAATTGTCCTCCAGGTTGATGCCACCTTCAAGGCCAACTCCGGTCACCCCGGTGCCCCCATGGGCATGGCCCCCGTGTCTCACGTCCTCTTCAACAAGTTCATGAACTTCAACCCCCAAAATCCCGAGTGGGCCAACCGTGACCGCTTTGTCCTCTCGTAAGCTTTGACCTTGGGTTTTCATTTGGCTAGGAATTGACTGACACGAACTCTAGCAACGGCCACGGCTGCATGCTCCAATATGCTCTCCTTCACCTTTTCGGCTACAAGGTCACCCTCGATGACCTGAAGAGCTTCAGAGTATGTGCCCATTCAATTCCTAGCAGGGCCATTGTAGATATCCCCTAACCATCGTGCTCGTGTAGCAACTCGACAGCATCACCCCCGGTCACCCCGAGGCCCACGACACCCCCGGTGTCGAGGTCACCACCGGCCCCCTGGGTCAGGGTTTCGCCAACGCTGTCGGTCTGGCCATCGCTGAGCGCCACTCCGCTGCTGTCTTCAACAAGCCTGGTTTCGACCTCTTCAACAACTTCACATACTGCTTCTTCGGTGATGGCTGCGCCATGGAGGGTATTGCCAGCGAGGCCGCCTCGATGGCTGGTCACCTGAAGCTCGGCAACCTGATTGCCATCTACGATGACAACGGAATCTCCATTGGTAAGCCCTGTTTATTACCCTGTCTTCATTATTGCAATAGTTGTATTAATTAAGATCTGTCATGCAGACGGTGACACCAAGTGCGCCTTCACTGAGGATGTTATGAAGCGTTTCGAGTCCTACGGCTGGCACACTGAGTACGTCAAGGACGGTGACCACGACCTTGAGGGCATTGAGGCCGCTATCAAGAAGTGCCAGGCTGTCACTGACAAGCCTTCCGTCATCCGCCTGACTACTACTATTGGTTTCGGTTCCAAGCTCCAGGGTACCGGTGGTGTCCACGGTAACCCCCTGAAGGCCGATGACTGCGAGAACGTCAAGCAGCAGTTCGGCTTCGACCCCAAGCAGACCTTTGCCGTCCCCCAGCAGGTCTACGACCTCTACCACAAGCACTCCTCCGACGGTGCTGCTAAGGAGCAGGAGTGGAACCAGCTCCTCCAGAAGTACGCTTCTGAGTACCCCAAGGAGCACGCCGAGCTCACCCGCCGTCTCTCCGGCAAGCTTGCCGAGGGCTGGGAGAAGAGCCTGCCTACCTACAAGCCCAGCGACGCTGCCGTTGCTACCCGTAAGCTCTCCGAGGCTGTTCTGGAGAAGATCCACGATGTCGTCCCCGAGCTTCTGTCCGGCTCTGCCGATCTGACTGGCTCCAACAACACCCGCTGGAAGAACGCTGTTGACTTCCAGCCCCCTGAGTACGGCATTGGTGAGTGGTCCGGCCGCTACCTCCGCTACGGTGTCCGTGAGCACGCCATGGCCGCCGTCATGAACGGTCTTGCTGCCTACGGCACTGTCATCCCCGCTGGTGGTACCTTCCTGAACTTCGTTTCCTACGCCGCCGGTGCTGTCCGTCTGTCGGCCCTGTCTCGTGTCCGCACCATCTACGTTGCTACCCACGACTCCATCGGTCTGGGTGAGGACGGTCCTACTCACCAGCCCATTGAGACCCTGGCTCACTTCCGTGCTCTGCCCAACTGCATGGTCTGGCGCCCTGCTGACGGCAACGAGACCAGCGCTGCCTACTACTCTGCTCTGACCTCCAAGCACACCCCCAGCATCCTGGCCCTCACCCGTCAGAACCTGCCCCAGCTCGAGGCCTCCACCATCGAGAAGGCCCTCAAGGGTGCCTACGTCGCCGTCGACACCGCCAACGCTGCCGTCACCCTCATCTCCACCGGTTCCGAGGTCGGCATCTGTGTCGAGGCTGCCACCTACCTCAAGGAGAAGCACGGCGTCGCTGCCCGCGTCGTCTCCGTCCCTTGCTTCGAGGTCTTCGATGCTCAGGACAAGGCCTACCAGCTGCAGGTCCTCCCCGACGGCATTCCCGTCCTGTCCGTCGAGGCTCTCAGCACCATGGGCTGGGAGCGCTACGCTCACGAGCAGTTCGGTCTCAACCGCTTCGGTGCCTCTGGCCCCTACAAGGATGTCTACAAGGTAAGATTTGATGCCAATCTCGCCACTCGTTCAATGGTCCCACATACTAATTCACTTTCCTGCAGAAATTCGAGTTCACTCCTGAGGGCATCAGCAAGCGCGCCATTGCCACCATCGACTTCTACAAGGGATTCCCCGTGCGCTCCCCCATCAACCGTGCTTTCCAGCAGATTCTGTAGACGGTTTGTGTTAGCGTCGTGATGGCTTGCACTGTTTCATGTTTATGAGTACCTGGGACGATGTTGATCCCTGCGGGCGATGATACCCCTGGGAGAAGTCCTAATTTAACGATTTTCTGAAGATAAAATACACGAGATTTGTTCCCTTATAGTTTGTATATTGCTCTTGGTAGATTTAGGGATGAATTAGATTGAATGGAAGAATACCGCCAACTTAATGTCTATGTGGGCTTGGCCAAGCTGCATTGCCAGCCACATCAACTACCAAATGCGTCTACGGCTTACGGTCTTTAAATCTGATCTCCGCTTTGTATGACGTTGTATCATGTAATATTATGGAACTACTGAGTTTTAGATCCGGATGGCCTCCCTCAGATATTCTGTGAAGCATCGGTGGGATATGATCAGGTGTAAGCAGCAGAAATTTTTTTGTTATATTCATCATCGTCAGATCATCATCGATTATCAGCCGCCTAGGGCCTCGAAACGGAGGAGGCCACACCCAAAACAGAGAACGACAAAACTTGATTAGTCTAAGCGTCCAGAGCCTTGCGGGCAAAGTTGGGCAGAACGAAGCTGGCGCGGTGGATGTCCTGGTTGTAGTAGCGGCAGAGGCGCTCCTCCTCCTCACGGGACCACTTGCGGACGGGCTCCTTGACGTTACGAGTCGCATCCTTGCAGCAGACCATGAAGCCGATCTGGCCGGAGGGGTAGGTGGGGATGGTGGTGTAGGCATATTCGGCGACGGGGAAGACCTCCTTGCAGGACTTCTTGAGGTCGGTGATCAGAGAAAGGTGGAGCCATTGGTTCTCAGCTATACGCGTAAACACGAGCCCAAACCGATCCCGGGATAGGAATCGGGTGGTTTGGGACGTAATCCAGTTAGCTTCGTACTCCACGGGAAGATCACACAGAAACGGAGAGAGGGATTTGTCAGAGATGAAGAGTAGGAACGGAGAAGGGGGGGTAGCATGGGAAAGGGCATGAAGGGACAAAGTAAAGGCGACGAACAACCTTGTGTGGTGATGACACCTCCCTCGCGCAGCGCATCGCGCAAGAGCTCGAAGTAAGGCTTCTGGAAGAGGCTCTCAGCGGGACCCTCGGGGTCAGAGCTGTCGGTGATGATGACGTCGAACTCGTTCTTGCGCTCCTCAAGGAACTTGAAACCATCGCCAACGTGGACCTTAACGTTGGGGTGCTGGAAGCCGATGCTCATGCCGGGAAGGTACTTCTTGGAGACACGGATGACAGCCTGGAATCATGAGCCATACATTCTCACACGGCACGGGAGTACGGGGATTTTCTCTTGTTTACCTCGTCAATGTCGCACAGGATGGCCTCCTCGACGGTCTCATGCTTGACAACCTCACGGAGGACACCACCATCACCACCACCGATGACAAGGACCTTCTTGGGGTTGGGGTGAGAGTTCATGGCCAGGTGGGTGATCATCTCCTGGTAGCTATCGCCATGGCAGTCAGCACAAGTGCCTGTTGGGTTTTACAGGGTGACACAAGGATATGCCACGAAGGATTGAACATACGAGAACTCATCGCGCTCAGTGCACTGGATGACGTTGTCGAGGACGAGGACGGTGCCGTAGTCGCTGCTCTCGAAGACGAGAACGTCCTGGTACTTGGACTTCTCGTGGTGCAGGATCTGGTTAACCTTGAGGTTCATGGCCTGGCCGGGCCACATGCCAGACTGCTCGGAGAACCAGCCATCTGAAGAGAACGAGAATTAGCCACGAGGGGTAGCTCTAGCGGGGTAGCAAGTAGAAAACAAGGAATTGAGACGATCAGGCGCTGATTGAGCTGCCATGAGCGGAAATGGATCCATTGAAGGGATTGGGATGGTGAGTTTGGGGATTGAGGGTACACGAGGCGGGGTAGATGGCTAGCGATGGAGGGGTGTTCGATGGTGGGCTGAGGATGTAGTCGCGGATAAGGGAAAGATACATACCCTTGATGGTGGGGTGGGTGATCTCGCTCATGGTGATGGAGTGGAAGGGTCGGAAAAGACGGGGATGTGGGAGAGGAAGGCGTGAAGCTGTAGAGAGTCGGAAGAGAAGAGAAGAAGAGAAGAGGGAGGAGGGGGAAGAGGGAAGGAAAGAAGAGAAGAAAGACGAACGCATGCGGAGTGGGGGAGAGAAAACCAGAAACAGAAAAATTGTATGTACGGCCACTTACCGGCGGTAATTTATGGGCGGCTGCGACGGCCAGTCAGGTGGGTTTTTCTCCCTTTTGTCACCTGTTTCGGTATTTTCCTGGCCGGCCCCATGGGTTTGGCCGCCGTATGGACCGTTTCGCGCCCTGACAGCATCCACCACCACCACCGCCGCCGCCGCCTCCTCGGCCTCATTCTCTTATCGCTGTTGTTAAGGAGATCAGACACGGTTGGTCAGGCCATTGGTCATTCTGTTAGCCCCATCCAATCGCCGGTGCCGTCGAGGTTGATCGACGAGGTCTCACGGCCACGACAATTCGCATCCCCCCATCTTGTACCACGATCATTACATTCGGGCACTTGGGCAGCATCATCCAGCACCCGAGACATTTAAAGGGAACTCAATGGCCAATTGACCCTCTAAGAGGGCGTGGGATACTTTCCGGGCTCGACGGACAGAGCCTGGGCTGCCGTTGATTGGCAGAAACACTACGGGTTGAATCCAACCGGATGTGGAATCCAGCCGGCCTATACGAGTCCACCCATTACAGATGCACCCCACGCGCGGTCAAGGCAACTAAAAACATTGCAACACATTCGATTGCTTCTAGTTACTATACAGTGCAATCACACATCCAGGCTTTTCGTATTGCCCAATGCTATCCCTTCCCCTAAGGATCCCTCGGCTTGCACGTTACATTTACTCCTCAGAACCCTCGGCGAGGCGGCCGGGCTTGGAGTTGAGGTACTCGTTTCTGTGGATGCAAATGTCAGCTCCAGGAGTCCAATTACCAGGCAGCTGCGGTATATCGGGCCTGAACGTCTGTAAACAAGGATGCATACCTCTCAATGGCCCAGTTCATGATGGCGTAAGCGGCAATGAAGGGGGGAGCAACGTAGAGGACCTGGTGTCTGAAGCGGCGGAAAACGTTGAAGATGGCGGCGTGGCCGGCACCGGCGAGAGGGCGCTGACGGTTGGGGGAGAGAGAGTAGGAGGTGATGCGCTGGGGGGTAGGGCATCCTAGATGGAGACGTCCATGTCAGCAAGGCTTGTCGGAGCACAATTGCATGATTTCGCCATCGGTGCAGCACAAATTCCCCGCCAGGCCATTGTGAGGTAATAGCTCCAGCCAGCCGATATTGTTGCTATTCGAGTCGCACCCAAGGCGGCCAAAATCAAGTCGAGGTTGTAGACATACCGAGATCACCCCACCAGCCGAGAAAACTAGATAGACCGAGAGTCAGCAATCACAATGGACCACACAACTATTCATCTGCCAAATCAGAGCCATCCGGGGCAGGCCATGGCCGGTAGACGAGGCCGCACGGTAATCTCCCCCGGAAAAGCTAGGGAGCGGCTATGACGAGCGAAGGAGGCAGAAAACTCACACTCCGTTCTTAGGATCGAGATGGCCACCCATTGTGAAGAAAAGCGAGGAGAATCGGGGAGAGCAAGGGTGATGTGGGGAGCGATAGACGAGACAGAGAAGCAGAGGGAGAAAGAGAGGACGTTGGCCGTCGGACCAAAACGGACGAAAGTCGAAGTCGAAGTTCAACCACCGCCCGGCGCTAGTCCGTTTCGGGCCAGCATGCGAAAAGCCTCGACATCATCTCCAGACACAACATCTCCCTCCCGCCCCGAGTTCCCATTGCTTCCCCTCCTGCTTAAGCCCCCCTTCCGCCTGCATTCATCATCATGGCCACCAACTCGCTGTACAACATCTACCGGCTGGCCGTGCCCACCGCGATCGGCATGTCGCTCGTCGGCTCTTCCATCTACGATGTCCGTGGTGGTACCCGCGCTATCATCTTCGACCGTTTGTCCGGTGTGCAGGAGAAGGTCATGAGCGAGGGCACCCATTTTCTCATCCCTTGGCTGCAGCGGGCCATTATCTATGATGTCCGCACCAAGCCTCGCAACATCTCCACCACCACCGGTAGTAAGGACTTGCAGATGGTCAGCTTGACGCTGCGTGTGCTGCACCGTCCCGATGTCCCGAAGCTGCCGGCCATCTACCAGGTATGAGCTTAATTCCTATCCTCGGATCCTGTCTAATTGAAATTACCCGGCTAGTCCTACGGTATCGACTACGATGAGCGTGTGCTGCCCTCCATCGGAAACGAAGTCCTCAAGGCCATCGTCGCCCAGTTCGATGCCGCCGAGCTGATCACCCAGCGTGAAGCCGTCTCCAACCGCATCCGCACCGACCTCATGAAGAGAGCCGCGCAGTTCAACATCGCCCTGGAAGACGTCTCCATCACCCACATGACCTTCGGAAAGGAGTTCACGCGTGCCGTCGAGCAGAAGCAGATCGCCCAGCAGGACGCGGAGCGGGCCCGGTTCATTGTCGAGAGGGCCGAGCAGGAACGTCAGGCCAATGTCATCCGCGCCGAGGGTGAAGCCGAGAGTGCCGATATCATCAGCAAGGCCGTGGCCAAGGCGGGCAGTGGTCTGATCGAGATCCGTCGTATTGACGCCAGCAAGGAGATCGCGACAACGCTGGCCACCAACCCCAACGTCACATATCTGCCCGGCAATGATGGCAAGGAAGGCGGAAAGAGCACCAGCCTTCTGCTGGGCTTGAGGAACTAAACAGCTTCATGTGATACATGGAGCTATGTGTATTCTTTCTTTCTCTTTGCAACTGGACGGATCTCGGGCGTGCATGATCACCGTGGCGAATTAATGTCGTTTGGTCTTTTTATCTCTTATCGACTGTAGCAATAGCATACCCTCTCCCATTCAAGTCCTTGTGACAGTGCGTCCAACCGTGGTATCATTCAAGCAGCAGTCATCATCATAAACATACCCTAATTCACACAAAAGAAAGAAAAAGACATCACTCCAACCGCCGATAAACATGCACCTGATACCTCATATCCTCCAACCCCGCGCCCTCCCCAACCTCATACCTCAACCTCGCCGCATCCCTCCTCCACCACCTCGAATCCTGCGACAACACCCGCTCCCACTTCCCCTCCGCCACCGACAACAACGTATGATCCAAGAGGAACTTCATGGGATACTGTCTCTCACGCACCTCCCCCTCGGCACTCTTCCCCAACTTCAACGTCGAATAACTCCCCGGACTATCCACCACCAACAACACCGTCCCCGAGCTCAACAAATCCGTCAACCTCAGCAAAAACCCCGTCGCCTTCGCCATCGACGTCGAAAACAGTTCATTCAACGTAAACATCAACGTCACCAATGCCGTGCCTCTCCCTGTCCCCTCCCGTCGTAGCAACTCCCGAAGCTGCTTCTCCTCCGCCGTCAGAACATCCACTTTCTGGAAATCGATGTTGATCGCCCCGCCATATAACGGCGCCGGATGCGACTTCGTCCCCATCACCGCAGGGGACTGAATGGCGGTCGATAGGCGCGAGACGACACTCGACCAGTCTGCGATATCAACTGCTGTGATGTCAAGTCTGGGATGGGTGCGTTTCGCGACATCCGCTTCCTGAGTAGTCGTAGTCGCAGACGCCCCCTCCTCCTCATCACCACCATCACCACCATCCTCCAACGTCACCCTCCCCACCCCAGACACAACCCCAGACACAGACACAGCCACATCTTGATCCGACTGCTCAACAGAATGCAAATCCCTCCAAGCCCCCGCCAACGCCACAATCTCCGCTCCAGCACCACCCCCAATACACACCACATGCGTTGCCTCCTCCTCCTCCCTCTCCGCATCACCATGCTCACCCACCCCCTTAAGCGTACGCAACAACCCCCCCATCAAACCCCTAAAAACACCCACATACCCCAACGCCCTCGACGCACTCCACCGGAGCGCATACGCCCTCAACAAATCCTCACTGGCGTCTGTAAACGCCGAGTCAAAGTCCCGGTTATATAAATGGGCTTTGATGGTTTGGATGAGGTTTTTGGTGTCGAGGTGCGGTTCCGCATTGTTGGCAGCATCGGATTGATTATTGTTGGTGGTGGTGGTGATGGTGGGGGTAGTGCCTTGGTGGAGATAGTTCTGCCCGTTGGGGAGTAAAGCGGCTTTGAAGACGTTGAGGAGGAGTTGTTGGAGGGTGAGTGGGATGGTGGTGGAGAGGTTGATGAGTTCCCTGCTTTCGGAGTGGTGGGTGCTGCTGGTATTGGTGGTGGAAGCTCCGCGGGGAGCGGACTGGGGTTGCTTTTTCTTGGGATCTTTCTTGGGGTCCTTGGTGGACTTTTTGGATCGGGGGGGCATTTTGATTTGGGGGTTGGGTTGATTTAGTTTACGTGGGTGATGGGTGGTGATAAGGAACCTAGTAAGATTGGGCGGTTGGATGTTTGGGTTTTATTTTTTTCTGGGGATGGGTGAGGATGTGGGGCACCCAGATATATATCCAGGTTACATCGGATTCAGGATCGAGATCGCAGGGGCAACTCATAACTACGATTTGCCGATTACTGTGGTGTGGAACAAGCACGTAGACTATACAAGGATAATGTGTGACGCGCCATCAAAGACGCAGAGTGTAGATTGTTAATCTGAGCAACTCATAGCTGGCACGTAGTCCCTGCACGCTCAAGTGGCGGAGAGGCCTGCACTGCATGGTAAATGACATGCGCCTCCCAAGGAAGTCGAAAGAAGACCCCAACGTAGTCGCCAACAAGGATAATGAACCCATCAAGTTCCGTAAAGAAGAATGACAAAAAGGTAGATGCCATAATGAATGCAAGAAGAAAGAAAGGGTGAAAAGAAGCGAAGCCAGAAGATAGAGGCAATCGAAGAAAATAAAAAAAAGAAAGGCCCTGAAACGTTGGATAGCGAACGAAGAAGACATTGTTCACAAATAGCAACCGGCCATGAACGAGAGACAAGAATAAACAAAATAGAGCTTTCGTACTCTTACGCTTAATCACATGCCGATGAAAAGAGATTCGTCAGTCACCTCAACAGTAGAAAGGTAGACCGGTCCGAAAAAGAAAAAAGGAGGCAAAAAGTCGAGAAAAGTAAAAAAAAAATGGGGGGAAGAGAAGTAAAAGGCAAAAAGATCTTGCAAAGACCATATCGAAGAGAATCATGAATATGTACAAGCGGAGGCCATTAGCAGCATGGCTCATGAGGGCCGCTGGTCCCGAACACCAGGCTCATGATAGGATTTGTCCTTATCTTTGGCCCTCCAAAAGTGCATCAGACGACTAATGCGAAGGCCCTTCTTCTTGGCTCGCTCAGGCTCGTCTTCCGGCGGCTTCTCTTCATAGCTGAGCTTGCTCCGTTCGGCGTGGGGTCCCACCATCAGCTTCGAGAGACTCGCTAGACTGGATCGCTTGGAGCTGTTGGCCTGGCTGGTACGACGACGGACAGCCGCGGAAAATGATGCCGAGCGATCGGTGGACAACCGAGGACGGCTGAAGAAGGTGCCGGAGATCCGGCCTAATGTGTTCGTCGTCGTTGACGCACTGCTGGTCAGGGAGGGTACATCCTCAACCGACCCCTGAGGAAGATCCACCGACGGATTGTAGGAGGGGTTTGAGAAATTGCGGTCATTGGTGGACGACGTCGTGATCGAGCGAGGAACATCGGACGAGGACAAGGTGAAGTCGGGAGATGGGAAAGAAGAATTTGGGAGGGAGCTATTGCCTTGCAGAGACAACGGAGGGATATTTGAGGTCAGTTCCAACGAGGTGACACCTCGGTGGTCAGCAGGCATGAACCCAGGCGAATAATCAGGACTCGAAGGCCTGGGTCGCCACTCCTCTGGTTTGACGACCTCTGCCGCGCTCTGCAATGGCGCAGAGAAAGGGTTGGTCGCATGGTGAAACTGAGCCAGCGAGGTCTGCTGTTCAGCAGAGTTGCGCGCCTCCCGATCCACGCAGGTAGTGGACTCGGGAGCATCGTTCGATTCGTCTTTCTGTATGCCGAGACCAGCGTGAGGCAACCCGCCTTCGCTGGTTTCACGAGCAAGCGACTGGTGTGTGAGTGTCTCGGAGCTATCTTTGCTATCTTCCGATTGACTATCTGCATCAGTCGTGCTGGACATGGTCACCTGTGTTTGTGGGCGCTCAACAGGTTCTGGCTGGGACTCGCCCGTGGCGGCCAGGAAGGCATCCTCCTCCTCTTCGTACAGAACATCCGGGTTCTCCAGGGTTGAGCTCGTGGCAAACCGGTTATTCCCAAGGCCGCTACGATCGAATGGAGGCATCTCAGGGGCGCTCTCTGCACGGCGATGATAGCGCATTTCTGGGCCAATGAATTCACCTCGTCGTCCACCACTATACATCCGCTTGGTCGCGGCCGAGAAGCCGCTCTCTGCAAGACGACCGGAGCGCATCTCAGGGGTATTGAAAGGACCCAGAGCTGCATCCAGATCAATCACTGGGCTAAGGACATCATTTTGAGCAGTCTGTTCGTAGAAGCTCCTTGGCTTCCAGGAGGTTTCCAGGCTAGGTGGCGTGTCCTCTGCGGGAAGACGACTGGACTCCGGGGTACCCGGATTAGTCGGTGTTCTCAAAACGACAATATTGTCATCATCAAAGTCAACGTCCAATCCCGAGCCAAGGTCTGAATTTGTCCTCGTCAAAACAGGAGGAATCGCAGCTTTTGTTTCTGCCCTATCCTTCTTTGAATGCCGTTTACCTTTGCCCCTTATCAAGAGTGCGCCCGCCCAAGACCGTACCTTCTTCTGTCGCTTCTTGGCTTTCGACCTCTTCTTGCTTGATGGAGATTCCAACGGGTCAGTGGCCTCGCTCACCGAGGTCCCCGAGCTGTTTTCCGAGCCGCTGGATGAGGAAGATGACCGTCGAGATGAACTTGCGAAGTGGTCGAGAATCCCCGCAGACAAGCTTTTGCGATTCCGGGAATGTCCTGCCGCAGACAATGGCCGTTTCGTGGGCGAGTCGCCATCCGCTTTGGCGGTCCTGCTCGGATCCAGCATGAATGACGCATCCGCGGTCCGAGGTCTAGGCCTCGACTGCTCGGCCTTGGGGGGCACGTTGTCGACGGGAGAAAAACAGGTATAGCCGCTATTTCTAGCGGAAGCTTCAGGCTGTGATGCGGCCGCAACTCCAGTTTCACTCTTTAAAGTTTCGCTAGATTGACGTCCAGGCGCGGTGCCATTGCTTGGAGTTTCCGGTTGGGCTTGCTCTGAATGATCTTCCTCGATTACGATCCGGGGCGACACTGGAGGAGATTGCCGAGTCAAGATGGCTGCTGATTGAGAGACGGGCCTAGGGGGCTCCTCAGAAGCACGGTGCTCACGCATAGTGTCTGCCGGGAAACACGGAGCGCTGCCAATGGAAGGTTTCAGGTCCAAAGCATTCGAGATGGCCGTAAGATCCACGCTGGAGATGGCGGCAGAGCGTCGGTGGGCATGACGGCGTCCACCTGCACCAAAGCCAGGCCCCGGCGCGGGAAGTTTGGTCGGTGCTGGCGTTGGGTTTTCATCATTGCTTTGGATTGCCTCCATAGTTCCCGGGGGTATGATCGGACGTTCTCCACCAACCAGCTCACTACATCGTCGGCGGTGCCCGGCCGGTCTGTTGGGGGAGAGGGTCGGCATCGACGGTTGCGCTGAATGCTGAGCGCCCGGGTTGAAGGAAAAAGCCGGAAGGGGTAGGGCGGTCCTGGTACGGGTCTCCGAAGACGGAGGCGCCGCATCGCCGGGGTCCCGGGCTGGAAAGACAAAAGGTGGATTGGGAAGCGGAGCAGACATTCTCAGGTTGCGGCGGCTGTGACCGCTAGGAGACCGATCAGCCGCGGATAGGTAGGGAGAGAATGCCGGAGTAGGTTGAGGCTGTGGAGGTAAAGATATCGAAGCCATAGCGGGTTGCTGAAGGATACCAACCTTGATTCAACCACGACCAGCTTGACCCCGTGGTGGATGGTGGGCACAGTTGATGTGACCTAGACGACGCACGGGGACCTCCAGACCTATGTGACTTCCCTACGATGATTGGAAAGCCCGGGGTTGTCTGGAGGCCTTCAGTTCTGCAATGATACCATTGAAATCCCGAATCCAAGTCCCACACGTCGTACCGAGAGCGACTATGTCCCGAGATCCGATGAACACGAGCCGGAAGAATAAAAGTCGGAAGATAAGGTTGCAACAACGGGCTGGCACCAAGGCAGAAGAACAATCCACGACGGCTTTTTGGAATAACGCAGTGGTCGAGCAACGCTTGAGAAATTCAGTCGAACAGAGCGAACGTGTCGAAATGGAGGGGGTGGGTTGAAGAGTCGTGCAGATGACGAAGGAGACTACTATTGTAAGGAGCGGACGGCCACGGGAACGGGCCACGGAGAGGATGGAGCGGAAGAGTCGGGTGAAGAGGGGAAGTGAAGTGAGAGAGTGTCAGTGAACAGGGCCGAAGTGAATAAGAGGTATTAGTGAAGAGAGGGGAGGGGAGGAGGAGGAAGAGGGAGGAGGAGACGGAGGGAAGAGAGAGGAAGAGAGGAAAGAGAGAGAGAGGATCAACCTGGAAAAAGGAAAATGAAGTCGAAGGAAGGAGAGGAAAGGCTGAAGTGCAGCAAAAGGCTTGGTGGTGGAGAGGAGGAGACGGCGACGTATGGAGGGCGGCAGGGGATGATTGGCTGGGCAGTCGGAGGGGCCGCGCCCGTACCGTTCAGGTTGGTTCGGTACCAATCCGTACGGCGTATTACCAGGGCTGTCGGATCGCCGGTGATCCAGTCAGCGTGCGGAGGGATGGCCAACGAACCATGCGCGCCGGTCCAGTACGGAGGCGTATCAGGCCGGCCTGCGCACTAGCCCGCTTTCGAGCCACACTACTAATTAAAGATGATAGTAGCTGCTCCATCGGAGCAGGAAATCCATTAATCCCAAGACTAGGCTAGTCTGGCCAGCGCCTTCATGGGGAAATTGCATGCTTTCAGTTAGTCAGGCTTGCGGAGTTCGCGGATGAATGCCTGCCTACGTAGCACCCTGCCCTCGTCGAGACGTACGTAGTAGTAGTAATAATAATAATAATGGTCGCAATACTCCGAATCTGCAGGCTTCCTGATTTTCTCGGCTTCGGTACAGAATCCGGAAGCCTCCCCAGGTACGGAGTACCACCTGGGAGGTCGAGGTAATCTCCTGCACATTAATTATGATTTTGATTATCAAACGTCATAATGTCGTTGCAACCATCCGATGAATACGGAGCCTATCCCTGGTCTGGTTGAGACACAAGCCAGACATGAGGAAGTCGGCAACCTGGACGAGAGCAGCCGGCGCCAGGGCTCCACTGCCACCTGTTCATGCCGCCCGCTACAATCAGGGTTCTTGCAGAGCGGCAATTTGGCACAATCACGACGATATTAACGATCCTGCTCCATCGCAGGAGCGATGGCCCGTGAATGGCCTGGTAGTGCAGCCGGGCATATTAACTGGTGGTCAGCGTGACTTGAAAGGCCCATGGCGGGCCACCATTATTGGGTGTGTTCCGGAGAAAACCCCCAGGCACCAGTAGACTAAAATGGCCGTACCTGAACGGGCGGCCAATCCGCGGCGCGAACAGGGGCATCGAAATCTCGCTTGTCTCGGTGGGGCAGAACGACCGCCACTCACTAGACGCTTTGGGCTAACTGCATTGGAGCTAGTTTAATTAGCGCCAGCGACTCCTTGCCCGTCGCGCCGAAAAGGCCGCTTACATCTCAGTGATCCAGTGATTTCTCGTAGCCAGCAGGCGATCCCTGCAATGGTTGACACGTCCCGGAGACGCTCCAGGAGGGGAACCGCGAGCGGGCAACTTGGAAAGTGAAACAGCCCGCATGGGAGTCAGAGACAACCAAGAATAGATCTCCCCTCATTCTTGGTTGGGAGTTGGTGTTGTTCTTCCGTCCCCCTGGTGATCTTCCTGCTTATCATGATCGCACCATTGTCCTCGGTTGTTGCAACCTGCTGGCTTACGAGTACGAGGGACGGACCAGCTACGGTGTCAGTTAGGCCAATGCGGGAGAGACATATCTACATAGTACATGCTACTCCGTAATATGTTAGTATTAGCAAGCAAGTACTCCGTACTCCGTATTTACTTCCTTCGTACTCCGTACATCACCCCTGATAGTGATAGGCACACCTCGATGCTCGCCAATAATTGTGTCAGGATCCCTCTAGCCACTGGAGTCTGGCGGCACCCGTCATGCTTATCATTGGTTGCCGAGCCACACTGTTTGTTATCCATGTGTGCCAGGCTCCCAACTGCCAGGTCTAGGTCCCGTCCAGTTTCAATACTCCGTAGTATTATAGTAATCATATTATTACGTTCGATACTAGGTTTGATGCCAGATGCTCCCACTTGCATTTCAGCCACGGCGGCTGATCACAAAGTTGACCTTCTATTTCAGGAACGGCCCAGTGCAGACGGAAGAGTTCCCGGCTGGAGGGGTCATAGAGGAAGTCCCAAGTCGGCCCTTCCATCGGATTCCTCGCATTCCATCCTTCTGCCTCTTCAGCTCCCCTCCTCTGCCCGCCGCTACGATGATAGTTCCAGGTTTCAGCTTCGCCAGGTCGCGATAGTTCGTTAGCCTCCCTCGCAGTCTGATCGATTCCTTCCTCTGGCAGACCGATCGCCAATAGGATTGTTGGCTGACGACAACTGAGTCATGACTTGCTCACCATCGGGGCTCCTCGATGCTCCTCGATGCCTCTATCAAGACATTATCCGGGCTACCTGTGGCGTTGCCTGAGGTGACTGTTTCCTATCGCGGCCTGGGATGATCTGCAGCTAAGCACTCCGTCCACAGCAGCGACCTTTCCTATCGATTGGCTGAAGGGAAAGGTCTGATAGTCCCGAATCGTCGACGTACATGCGGCCTTACCGGGAACCAAGCATGGCTGTCTGACGGACAGGGCTCCTGGCCCCTTCAGACCCGATGGACCGTCACCAGACAGGGACCGAGCCCTCCTCAGTACTACGGAATGTCCTGCATCTGACCAACCGTGGGCCGCGGTCGGGCTTATCGAGATAGATTGATAGATAGAGGTGCCTCCTCATTCTTATCATCCTCCTCATTCCCCTCCCTCAAACAAGGAAAAATCCCGAAGTATAGCCCGGGAACGTTACAAGACACCCTCTGAATCACAAGTGAAACAACTTGAATGGTATCCGAATTACTATACCTACCTTACCGACAGCTCTCCCGCTGGGTTACGATACAATAAATAAGGGATAGAACCTTTCCCCAATAGCCATATCCAATGCAAGGGTTGATGTCTTTCAATTGACCCTCCGAGATTGACCCTCTCAGCGCGCCCCAGATCTGTCTTCCGAAAACCTTCCCCAGGCTCAGCACCCGTTACCCCCCCGGGTGAAGTCTCCAGTTAATGGGAAATAGTGCCTTCACTCAGCCGCCCCGACCCATGGTTCGCGGCGGGAATCTTCTCATGTTCCAGAAAATCCGCCTGAAGCCCTGGACTTAGCCACATTGGAAATCGATCGGTCCACTTTGCCATTTCAGCCGTGGATTAGAAAACTTTGTGCTCTTTTCCGTTGAATGTGATGTCAGTGCTTCCGGGGCGTTGCACCGCATATGCCATCCTTTCTCCACGGCGCGGAGTAGACTTCCATCCGAATTCCCAAACTGGGGCCGTAATCGGCAGCCGGCTTTTTCGATCCCCGAAACGCAGCCGATGAATCCGCATCAGGCATGTGGCTCAGCTCCGGAGCACTCACTATTGCTCACTCGATCCAACGCCACCCATCGAGACCAGTCTGAAAATGCCCATTCCGGCGCCGCCAGGAGACTGAGAAAATTGGTCGCCGGCCATAGCTACCTACGGAAGTCCCTATGTCACGCCTGATTGAGATGCTGGTTTTACACATCATCCGGACAAGCCGGATCGCTCCTCCAATTTCTCGTCAAAAGCCGGATTCGGTAACTTAAGGTCCAACCAAATAGCAGAAGCAGCAAAGGTGCCACTGGTTGTTATGTCATTTCCATGTCTCAATTCCTCCGCGGAAATTGGACTCGACTGGCATTGCGTAGAGGCCACCATTTTTGACCGTTCGAATACGATAGAGCAAATAAGCTTTCATCTAGCTCTCAATCTTCGTAGAGGACATGCTTATTCGGACAGATTACTGTCAGTACTTACCTACCATCTATGAGCTCGACAGTGAATTTCAGATGCGTCAGGCTTGTGGAGTTCGACAATTAGGTCTGTAAGGAAGCCGTCTTGACAAGATGCAACGATAACCGGTGGCGGCACCATGTGTGGATCGTCTGCGATCATATATCAAACAAGGGCCATGCATTGCAGTGTGCGACGCTGCATTACAAACGTGCCTGTCGATTGGCTCTCAAATCGTCCAGATACCTTGCATCGTACATGTCCCGTTAGTTCATATATATTTCCCTTGAAACCACTCTATGTACAATAAGAAAGAAGCTCCGAGGTAGCACAAAATCACACAGATCCACCGCTTTGATATTCCGGCCCGCTTCAACGCAGAGAAAAGACAAGTGCAAGCGGGTATAGACAAGGCAATTTCCCAACAAAGCCCCTACGAATTCACACCGAATGTCGCTCCACCCTACGCTTCAACGGCGCCCGGGGAAATAGCAAGAATGACAACCAGGGCAGTGACGATCAGAGCAGCAGCGACGATGGCAGTCAATGCAACACTCCCCCGGCTAGCCGGGAATTTCCCCCTGATGATCCAGTACTGACTTTCAAAGTAGCGATGGAATCCAACGAGTAAAATCAAGATAGCAACCCCGATGAATGTGGTTCCCAACGGCTTACCGATACTCCGAAGGCGTGACGAAGCGGATGCTATCCGGATAGCTGTGGGATCATATACGGGAGATGGCAAGCCTAGCGCTGTGAAGTCTGCACTGTTCGCATTGGATCCAGCACTGTTCAAACGGAACAACTGGGTGACTGCAATGCCAATCGAGGCAAATGCCAGTGAAGTCCTCAGCCATGCGAGAAATGTCCGTTCTACAGCCAAACCTTGTCAATCCTGCCGTACGTGTAACCGGAATAAGCAAAAACAGGTGCCAAACGTACCTAAAGCTAAATGGTCTCGGGCAACACTGCCCTTATTCTCCAGTTCTAGGCTTCCATATCTGTCTGCGATGCGGCTATACCAGGAGCCGCGGTGTTCTTCCGAGTCAGGCTGGGAATTGTGCTGGTCGGGGTCTCGTGAGGTCTGTTGTGCCGGGTTATTGGGATGACCATTGACGGATCCCGAGTCCCTGTTCCTCAGTCCGTCGGTAGAGTGATAGTTTCGCCGAGATGTGTCGGAGTTGCTCACGATCGGGGTGGCCTCGTTGACCGACTGCGATTGGTGCTGGTCAGGCACGACGGCCGTTTGACGCTTTGCGCTGAGGGGAGACATGCGGCGTGGCTCATTGTGAGACGAATGAGGGGATGAAGATCGCTGCGTGGGAGATGAGGCGTTGGCCTGGTGGGCGTAGGGCGCGGTCAAATCGGAGGAATCCATGATGGCGTGCTCGCGGGATGGCAGGGTTCAATATGGTCTAGAAAAGATCAGGTGGATATCGGATTTCCCCAGCTCCGGAGCGGTGGGGATCGATGGTCGATCCAAACGTTGTCCTCGATCAGGGTAAATCCTCTTAGGGGAACGCGAGAGCCCGGATGCTATGAGGGCAATAGAGATGCCGTGGTCTGGGTAGAAGAAGGCGAAGATTTTCTCAGCTCCCCTCCTCTAGCATGGGCATCGAGCAGTTTGGCGAAACAACAGTCTCGTTCGCTCCTTCTGCCCAGCGACCATCACGCGCTCCAATCCAGAACTGGCCTAGCGAGCGCTAACGACATGCAGCTAGTCTCACCGGCGATTACCACATAAAGTACATCGGCGATCGCGCTAAGCCCCCCTGGGACATGGCGTCATGGCTGCTTCGACATGGGCGGTCTATTTCTGCCGGCCAATCCGAGCCCCTTAGCTCATCGCGGGCGGTGTCAGATGGCCGCGTTTCGGCCCATTCGGTTTCACGTTTCTTAAGCACCAACTCCCTGCCAGCAGTCGTGTGAATCAGTCATCTGAGCGACCAGATTCATCGACTCGCCGAATATATCGCTCATAATGGCCTCGCAGGTCTCCGTGTCCAGCCCGGCCGCCACACCGAAGATCGACCTGTCGAAAAAGCTCTCAGAACTTCGTGCCAGCAAAGGCAAGTCTCAGACGGCTTCCTCCCGCGAACCTGCACCAGTCACCCCGCCTCTCCCCAGCGCCCCGGATCTCTCTTCCCACCAATATGCGCGTCCGGTGCGTCGAATTTTATCGAAACAAGACCACGAGCTGTTTTTATCCTCCTCGACCCATACCTTAATCCTTGCGTTCATTTTCGGTCTCTCCGATTCCGTGCGGGGACGGGCAACTACGGACATCGGCAGTCCTTCCCCCATCATCACCAAGATCCAGTCTGTTGTGCACCAACTCCGGTTACTTCTCGACAAGCATCCGTCTCTTGATCAAGGTGGTTCGCGGTTCGGTAACCCGGCCTTCCGCGACCTGTTCGACGATGTCGCAGCACAGAGTGCAGTATGGCATAGGGAGATCCTCGGGTTTCAGGATCAGGATCTCATAGAGGAAGCATCGACATATCTGATCCACTCGCTCGGGTCGCGCGACCGGCTGGATTACGGCTCCGGGCATGAATTAAACTTCATGATGTGGTTGCTGTGTCTGCGTCAGGTGCACATGTTCACCGCCACGGACTTCCCTGCAATCGTTTTCTACGTATACATGAGCTACATGCATCTCATGCGCGATATCCAAGCAACCTATTACCTGGAACCTGCAGGGTCACACGGAGTCTGGGGTCTCGACGATTACCACTTCCTCCCGTTCCTTTTCGGCGCCTCGCAGCTCGTTGCGCACCCCTACATCACTCCACTGTCTATTCACAATATGGTGGTGCTGGAGGAAGAAAGTGACAAGTACATTTATTTGGATCAGGTGCGATGGGTGGATAGCGTGAAGACAGTGAAGGGGTTGCGGTGGCACAGCCCGATGCTGGATGACATATCAGGGGCCAAGAACTGGAGCAAGATTGAGGGCGGCATGAAGAAGATGTTCGCCAAGGAGGTACTGGGAAAGCTACCAATTATGCAACATTTCCTGTTCGGGAGCTTGCTACCGGCAGATCCTGGTATGAGAGAGATTACGGACGACACGGAAGAGGAACACGACCATGACCATGGCCATGACCACGACCATACCAGTCACACGGACTACTTCGGGGACTGCTGTGGAATCAAGGTCCCAAGTACTATTGCCGCAGGAGCTGAAATGCGGAAGCGTGGAGGGGGGTCGGGGCTACGCCCGATTCCATTCGATTAATGGGCATAAATTTCTGGAGTTCTCGGTTGGGACATAATGGCTGAATGGATATGAAATGCAGGGAATTGGTGTTCCCATTAAATGCAATGATAATGACGAGCAGGACTTACAACCCTTACATCCTCTACACTAACCACAAAGCGGATGCAATATATACATACTATCCGTCGCAACACGTCGGCCGGTTCTCCAACACCCACATCCTGAAACGTAACCCAACAATCAAAAATAGAACCCAAACCACAAAAATAGAACAATCTTCCTCTCTAACAATAATCCCAAGCCCAACATTCCTACCTTATTCCTCCTTTCCAATCCCCACCCCCCTAGTAACCAACATATACCTCCTGCGGAGCAAGTAAATCCAGATCACCTGACCACCCGCTTAAAGCAGCCACCGAAATCACCACCCATCATACCCATTTCATCATCCAACCAACCAACCATCTGAATGAACCTCCACCCACCCCACCCCCAAACATAGAACCACAAAGCACAACATCAGTAAACAATAATCCGGGTAATGCCACCAAGCGAATACTCCACGCCCGGTGGAGGCGGCGGCAAACTCAAACTGAAAGGCAGCGGCCGCATAGAAAAGAAGAAGAAGAAGAAGAGCGGCAACAGCAGCAGTAAGAAATCTACTCCGAGCAACAACCCTGAAGGTGAACAGCAGCTGCAGCAACAACAACAGCAAGATCAAGAAGTACGAGATCAAGAACGCCGAGAAAGGAGTGATTCGATACCGCGTGATGAATTAGCTTCTACATCCGGACCTGCTGTTAAGACTGAAGCAGAGAAGAAACATGAGGAGATGAGGAGGAAGAGGGTATGTGATCATCTTTTGTTCTTTTGGTTTTATTTATGCTTGATCGTGTGCGTTCTGTGGTTGCTGGGCGTTGCTGTTGTTGCTGCTGTTGTTGGATGTGGTCATACATTGCATCCATCACAACATATCACAACATAACACATCACATCGCATCACTATGCAATACTCTTGTTCCCTCTCCAACATACCAAACATCAGGCAAAACTAACTAACCCTCCACAGCTCCAAGAACGACTCAAACGCGAAGGCGTAAAAACTCACAAAGAGCGAGTTGAAGAACTAAACAAATATCTAAGTCGATTAAGCGAACACCACGATATGTACGTTCTGTTCTTTACTCCCTTCTACTACTTATTTTATTGTACTTGCAATGAATCAACATCCTTGCTACTCACCTCCTCCCCCGGCAGCCTTTGCGTGTGGGCTGTTTTACTAACGATGAAATGTAGGCCGAAAATTGGACCGGGCTAAAACTAAAAAAAGAAAAGGAAAGACCGTGGTACCAGTTGTGGTTGGGTATCGTATCGCTTTGTTTCAGAATCTTTTAGTGTTGAAGGGGGGGTGCAGGGGTTGTAGGTGTCAGGTTGGTTTCAACCTATGGGAGGGGGCTGTGTTGGAGCTGAGGGAGGACGACTAGTCCTTAGTCCTTGGTATCATATGACGCTTGCTACGTTCTGCACGCTCAGTGGCTAGAGGGACGGGAGAGCTCGCTGAGCTGCGAGCTACGTGGGAAGCTGGCTCAGGACTCAACTACGGCCACGCTGCAACGCTAATTCGTGGTAATCAATGGTCAATTGGTGGGTGGACAAAGATGCATATATACCTATAACCGCTTGGCTAAGTGACATGCCAATGGAAATAGCAACCATTCACAAACGGGAAAACTATCAATTCTATCCAACATGACTGGAAGATGGAAATATGTCTAGCATCGCATCAGAGCCAACAACCGCTCGCTAGGGGGTTGATGGATGACGCGATCGCCCAAATATGCAACAGATAGATACTCAAAGTAGCCGTCAAAACTCCTAAGCTGTCAACGCCAAGCACTTAAACTCAATAGTGAAGAGTAACGTCAAAACTCCCCCCAACCCAGGTGGCAAGCTGTCGGGAAAGCGGGACTGGCCATGCAGTACTTGCTCATGCCGACAATCGTCAAGGAAAACACCGTGCTAATGTATGCGTCACGACGCAGCAGAAAGAAAAAGATCACGAGAAGAGAGTGAATGCCCCGGGCGTCTTCTCATACACCCTTGATGACGTGGGTCCGCTCGCTGTTGAGCTTATCGGCATTGCGGGCGTGAGACTCCTTCTTGCAGTCCTCCAGGCCGGTGCAGGCGTGAGCTTCCAGCATGCGGTGCTTCGAGCAGTAGTGACCGCTGCAAAAGCTGCAGTCTCCGACGATGCGCTGGGCGGCTTCCTTGCACTCCTTGAAGTTGCAGCGAGGCTTGCGGGGTGCCATGATGGAAGTGGTGGCGAGAACGGGGGCGAGCGGAGTCGGAGTAGCCGCCGAGGCAGCAATGACGATAAGCGCTGGAGTGAGGGTCCCCGGAGGTTGCTCCCGGGAAGTGGTAGTGACAGTGGGAGACGCCGAAGTGGCAAGCAGAGGATTCTGTTCCGAAAAGCCTGGAAAAGCACCCGAGTCGGCGTTAGGGAAGCTGTGGAGGTGGGAGACTGGTGAGGAGAAGGAGGTGAGGAGGTGAGGAGTCCGGAGGCGTGGCAGATAAGGAGGCAGCAGATAAGGATGGCGGTCTATATATACCGAAGATCGGAGGCGATGGGAGAGCCGTAGAGGGAGGATCAAAGGGCAGAGTCGCGAGGCAAAGCGAAGAAGAGTAGGAGGAAGAAGTAGAAGACAAAGAGCGGCGGAGGAAGCGAATAAATAGGTGGCAGCGGCAAAAGCGCAGGCAAAGTCAATTTATACCGGCCGTAGTAGGCTGGAGGGGGGGAGTCATGGATGACTTGCTGAGTCAAAGAACGGCGCTGCAATGCGCTGATCAGGACGGGCGTAACGACGCTGGGCCTACTTATTCTTAGGCTACCGACGCTGGGCCAAATGAGTAATGAGCCTATCCTCCGACTGGCAAGAACGACGACGCCCGGGTGGAGGCAAATCGGGCAGGTGGGACCCAAGATGTGTCCCGGATTCTTTGGGATTCTTTCCACTTTACTAAGTCCCCCCAGTAGATAGATACTATGTCCTCCGTATCCTACTCCGATTCACCCTTCGATACTGTAGTAGTACTGACGAGCACATCTCCATTTCCCCCCCTCCTCAGTCCCTAAGATACCACCCTCAATCGAGTCTCCATCGGCTGCTTCGGGCAACGGCAAGTCGTCCTTCTGCGCTGGCCGGATGCGCACGAGGCTCCCGTCGGTACCGTCCACCCGGCAAAGTCTCGCTGCTGCTTGTCCAGAAGGCAAGTGGTCGTCGTCAAAGTTTAACATTCCACAGGACCAGGGGAAGGATTAATAAAAAATAAAAAAAAAAGAAACGAAAAAAAAAGAAAAGTAGAATAAGATTTAATAGATGAACATTCAAAATTGGAAAAAGGAATCAAAACGAAAAAGAAAAAAAAAAGAGTCATACAGTGGTTACTACCAGTTCACCCGTTCATACGTGTCCATCGAAGCTCCAACCCAACAACGCATCCCCAGCTGCCATTTACCCTTTTCAACTCCCTTCCCCCCCCCTTTCTTCTTCAGGGCGATCAATCCACTCTTCGCGAGGGCAGCCATCCCCAGTATCCACATCACCTGCTCTACTCATCCTCATGAACATTACGGAGTAAACGTTAAACATAGAGCAATGCCTCTCCACCTCCGGCGCTACTCCTAGATAGTAGATGGTTAGCTCATCGACTGACCGATCCCCGTTGCCTTCCTCCCCGTTCTCAAACCACCCGGGCCCGATGCATGGCTCCATCCATCCAGGCACCTCCACGAAGGGGACACACTAAGTCGGAGAGGGGGGGAGCAAGAAAAGAGGAGACAGAGAGGGAGAGACTAGAGAGAAGGAGAGAGGGGAGAGGGGAGAGGGGGAGAGGGACTCGCCTTCCTCGATGTCTGTGCACGCCAGTGAAGCTGCTGCATCCGAGGTCGTACTACAGTAGGACACCTCCTTATTCCCAACCTTGATGGTTCAACCGGCGCCCCAGAAGAGTGCCCTGAACCTCCACTCCAACCCACCAGACCACTAAACTTCGCGGTCATCAGCCAACACCCACCCCCATCACGTGAGGCTTCCATGCCTTGCAGCCAGCATTCTCCTTCATCTTCGCTCATCAAGATCCGGATTTCGTGATCATATTCCCATCCACATCACTAGATCAACGTGTATAATGATCTCACAACCCGGAAATTACATCCAAGAAATCAGGCCAGGACCCCCCTACCACCCCAACCAGGGGGGGAAAGACCGTTATCCATGCACGTACCCTGGTTTGCAGAGTTAGATTAGTTGATGGAGCGCATCCATCCATCCATCCAGGATATTCACCGTCCCCTCGCAGCCCCCCCCTCCAGAACCCAGATATTATGCCTCCCCCCGTAGTCAGAACTATGTGGATGGTACTACGTGACTCCTGCCGTCCCGACTGCAGCTCCGTAAGCAGGTAGCATGTACAGCTAGTTCGTCCTTCACGAATCAGTCCGCCAGTCAATTCAATTGTCCTATGACAGGCCCTGCCCTCCACTACCGGCATACTAGTACTACACCAACCTACCTATACCACTACCCGGGGTCCCCATACCCAAACACTCTACAAGTGGGCCGGTGCAGGCAAATTCCCCTACTGGCCAGGCTCGTACTATCTATCTATCTATCTATCTACCTTCTGATCAGGCTCCATACAAGGTCCCTGACTATCCTCCCCGGTCCAACCCAAAGGATAAATAAGATCGAATCTCTGTGACGTGCTTACCAGACTAGTTAGTAGTTCACGTAGCTCATCCTATCTCATACTAACAACGTATCCCCGGTCTAGAACTCACACACTAGTACCCGAACAACCCTCCCATCCCCATCCCCATCCCAACCTCCCTCACCTTGGGCACGAATCCATCCCATCCTATCCTATCCCAACCCACATAGCACCAGTTCACTCACAATACAAGAATCATCCAAAAATCTCCCAACCCTGGATATCACAACTTGTATGAAATCATCGCAGGAAACAAGGCCCTCCTCATAATTCAATGTCATTGTTTAAAACCAACAAACAAAGAAAGAAAGCAATTATTGACTCAGCGTAGGGTGTCCGTTTGGCTGGGAATCAAATCGGTCGGTCTGTGTGTACAGACGTGCACAGAGGTGCAGGTCAGGTATGTATGTATGTATGTGGTGCTTGATTGGGGCTGAGCGGGGAAAAGGACTGGGCGTGCAGGACGAAAGTATCTAGTGGGGACCTTGGGTAGAGATCTGCTGGGTTGGCCGTTGTTCTAGTCTTGTCCGTGGGTGTGTCTGTGTGTTGTGGGCTGGGCCTACGGGGTGGTTACACATCTGTCACGGCCGGTGGCTCGACACGATTTAGGTATCTACCTGGTTCATGATGTCCAGGGTCTAAGAACGACGAAAAAAAAAATTCATATCATTGGGAATGAGAGGTATTTAGTGGAAAACGAAAACGCCCTTGCCACGCGGATTACACCGGTCAACCATTGCAGTCGTGAGAGAAAGAAGAGGGGAAAGCAAAGCAAAGCAAAGCAGATCGAAACATCACAAGCACAGGCATATTCATACCCCCATCTCCTTCTCCTTTCCTGCATCTGGATCGAGGTAGTCTTCCTTCTCGGCGGCTTCGTACTCCCCCACGAGATCCATGACTACCGCTCTGGCCTCATCAAATTCGTGCAGGCCGTCCGTGAAGGGACTCTCCTTTTTGTATTGTTCCAAGAAGGCGTTGCGCTTCCGCAGACGGTCGTATTGCTGAACGATTCGTTTGAACAGGGTGGCGACGGACGTGTGGTTCGCTAGCATCAGACCGCTGACACGGTGGGTGTTCTGCATGTAGGGCGACTTCTTGGTCAGAGCAACCTGAATACTCGCAGGGCCCCACGGGATGAATGATGCCAGACGTCGCTCTCGAATACGGAGAAGGGATTTGTGAACATCCGTCGGGTCTGCCTCTCCCTGGATGATGTTGAGAATACTGATATAGCAGCTGGATTTGCTGGGGTTGATGGAAACCATGCGGTTCTTGGGCTGCAGCAGACGGCGCATGACATCCAAAACCGTGGTCTTTCGCACCGTCTTGGCCTGCTCGATGTTATCACCGGTAAATGGGGTGTACGAGGTGATCAGGAAGTGGCTGCGCGGAGTAGGGATGAGGGAGGCGATGATTCCGACGAGGTCGTTGTGCATATAGCCGGGGTATCGAAGGGTCGTCGTAGAAGCAGACATGACAGTAGACACCTAGAAACGATTAACGCCAGCGACTTGGAGGCGGACGGTTACTTACAAGCTGGTTCGTTTGTTGGAATGAAGGCTCCTGCACGTGAAGTCTGTCTGCAACAATTCTTGAGAGAGCGCCGTTATCCAACACCACCTAGAATGCAGTTTAGCTAGAGCCGTAACCAGCCCATACTGACAGCGCCTTACCACAGAGTCCGCATTCTGTGTCAACCTTCTCATCGCCAGTAAACTGTTGTATGGGTTGACCACGACGTCTGCCGACTGGGTATCCGGGAAAACAGAGTATGTCTGAATCAGTTTCTTGGGGAACCGGTCGTTCATGCGTTCCAGAATGAAACTACCCAGACCGGAGCCTGTACCTCCTGCAATTGAATGCAGGAACATAAACCCCTGTCGGAGAAAACGTCAGCCTCAAGCTTGATCTCCACCTAATCTGCATGTCACCTTTCATACCTCTAGAGAATCACTGCCATCCGCTTCTCGATCAATCATGTCGAAGATCTCCTCTTGCACGACCTCGCCCGCGGAATAGCCCGCGCCCCAGTTGTTTCCGGCGCCAATACCCTGTTGTCCAATGAAGAAGTTCTCGGGGTTATAGATGTTTCGGTACGGACCAGCCTGGATGGCATTGAGGACCTAATCGGAAAATTCTCAGCTCACCGTTCGCGCGCTCACAATGGGTTCTTCGAGATGGTCCTCCGCGGAAGGGGTCGTACCCTGGGTTCTAAGTCCAGCAGGATCGCTCGGGGAATATATCGGGTGTCATCACTCTAAAACCAACGTTCAATTAGCCTCTGTGAGTACCAGACTGAAAGGACCGGCATACCTGATAGAAGAAGACATCTTTACGATCGCCGCCTTCGGTTGCGAAATCCTCCAGGTTTCCATCTTGGCTTATGCCGTGCTCAAGGCAAAGCTGTTGCCAGAATTGTGCGCCAACTAGAGCGAAAACCAATCAGTAAAGATCCAAGTCTGCTCTAATGACATGTCCAAAGCTGATGGCTGGGGCTGGGTCTGCTGGGAATTGGTACCATTGTTACCGCACTGGCCGGCTTGGATCGTTATTATTTCCCTATTCGATATTGTTAATATCGGTTGAGGAAGATATGCGCCAGCAGGTAGATCCGATGGGAGCTGGGATGGGGCACGTACCTGGGCATCTTGTTGTTTGATCACCGCAAGTGATCGTGGGTTATAGCCCACGCGTAGCGCGTTCCGCGGGGAAAGTTCATGAGTCGATTAGCTGTGTGGGGGCCTTAGGCCGCAACTACTCCGCACTCTAGGTTACCAGGTAGAAGGTAGAACATGAGCAAGCCAGCCATTGAGTCAGTGGGCTTCCTTGGTTAAACGGTGCATCAACTACATGCCAGCGATCAAGGATCGAAATTATGCCAGGGCAAGAAATATGGTACATATCATCACCTTTGTTTGATTTTGTCAATACCCGGGCAGATGGTTGAAAGCCTCGTACAATGTGCATTCTGCGAATAACAACAGGTGAGGTCAAAATTAACTACATAATACACACTCTTTTGGAGTTGAAGATAGCTTGTGACTCGTTTTTCGTAGTTTGATAGCCTTTCCGTCATGATACTTTCCGGTATCAACCAGGATAAGACCGCGAAACCCTCCCTCGAATGCTACCTGCAAGCAATGCTCTAGAATCCAGCTTTGCAAGCCGTAGCAAGCATGCCAGCTGCAGCAATAACGCCGTCGATAATCCTGACTTGATTGCCTTGCTCCCGGCCGTAGGCTCTGACACAGCCCTCTCTCATTGCATCCTCCATGCCCACCATGCCGGCACAACCCATGCATATCGCACCAACAGGGCGGGATGATTTCTTTAGCAGCCGTTCTGTCGCCTCGACCAGTCTTTTTCTGACCTCTGCCGGAGGGGTGGTGTGTAATTCCGCAGCCGTCAGTCCAGTGGTTTCCACGCCAGCGAACCGACCCGTGGACGTAGAATCTCCCGAGTTACCGAGCATATCAGCGACGGCAGTGGTGAGTTCGGCCTCCCAGACTTTCCCGGTCGTGATAATGCCAAATGTATCTCGGGACTGGACCTTTCCAAAGCCCAGGCTGCTCGAGGTTTGGAAGGAACTGATAACACCCAGTGCCGCGAGGACCGCCGCTTCGAAAATGCCGGTCACGTACTTTTTCTTGACTTTCAGTTCCGACGGGACGGTCGATGACTCTGCATCCTCAAGGGACCTGACTTTCTCTTTCAGCATGCCGACGAGGGGATGGGCTGAGAAGCAGGCCACGATGAAGCCGTCATATACGGTCACCAGAGGATCTAAGAAGTGCATGCTGTAGAGAGCCGACTTGACTGAATCTTCGCCGGAGTCTATACTAGGCATTCCTTTAACATAGCTCCCATCGTGAACCTTGACAGACTCGGCCGCTGGAGCTGTGAAGTAGTCGAATGTAATGCGTCCATGTCCGAGGTTGTCCAGAATGGGTATCAGGGCATTAGTCATGTGCGTGGAGGTGTTCGGATTGATGACCAGAATGGTATAATCGGGTTTGGTTGGCACGTCCATGTTGGTAAGGATGTTTTTAGACCGAAGACAGGGAATGACCTTGGATGGGAGAGAAACGACGAGTTACTGTCACTGTCACTGTCACTGTCACCGTTTCCAGAAAAGACGCCGATAGCGGGGGAGTTAGTGGGAGCTAGTCGGAGCTTCCCCTCCAGCGCCCAGCACACACCACCGTGACACCCCGGCTATATAAGCGCTTTGGTTGGCTCTGGGTCGTGACTGCAATTCACCGGAGCAAAAACAATCATCTAGAACCACTTGTCATCGACAATCCAAGCAACAATGGACCGGTGCCGTGGGACGGCCGGAGTAAAAGGCGGCAACAGCGTGCGGGGAACCCGTCAGCCAGGTTGGCTTATCTATCGGAGCCCCTCCCAACCGGCTGGCTTCTTGTTCCTCTCCGCCAGGCCCGGTCTTTCTCCTGCTGACCAGACACTGCTGTCCCCTGGAACCAACCATCCCAAATACCAGTTGAGTCCTACGAAGGTATGCTTGCACTCATGATGCCCAATATGGTCATCTCAGCTCAAACGGTCCCCGCAGCGTCTTGATCGATTTCACCATGCCGCTTATCGCACAAAACCCCACGCCACGAGTCATCCTTGGCTTGATGACCTTTGGTCCCGATGAATCCAAGGGTGCTCGTATTACCTCGCTTGACAATTTCAATACGTGTCTCGATCATTTCCAGAAGCAAGGTTTTAACGAGATCGACACTGCGCGAGTCTACGTGGGAGGTGAACAAGAGGCGTTCACTGCCCAAGCCCATTGGAAGGAACGTGGGCTGACTTTGGCAACAAAATGGTATCCCCACACTCCGGGTGCACATAAGCCTAACGTTCTTCGGGAGAATCTCGAATTGTCCTTGAACCAGCTGGGGACAGACACCGTCGACATCTTCTATCTTCATGCTCCCGATAGGTCGGTCCCATTTGCGGAAACATTGGAGGCTGTCAATGAACTGCATAAGGAAGGCAAGTTCGTAGAGCTTGGCTTGAGTAACTACACGGCCTTCGAGGTCGCGGAGATAGTGACGATGTGTAACGAGCGAGGCTGGGTCCGGCCGAAGATCTACCAAGCCATGTACAATGCCATCAGTAAGTTATTCCACGTGCATGCGCCAATCCTTACCGTGACCTGGAGACTGTATCTGACTTTCTTTACAATAGCCCGCAGCATTGAAACTGAGCTCGTTCACGCTTGCAAGCGATACGGCATCGATATAGTAATTTACAACCCCCTTGCTGGTGGGCTCCTGTCCGGCAAATATAAGACCCAGGATGTGCCGGCAGAAGGCAGATACAGTGACAAGGCTCAATCTGGAGAGTTGTATCGCAAGCGTTATTTCAAGGACGCGACGTTTGACGCTCTGCGGATCATCGAGCCTGTTGTGGAGAAGCATGGATTGACACTGCCCGAGACCGCATTCCGCTGGATTCGCCATCATTCTGCTTTGAATATCAAGGATAATGGCCGTGATGGAATTATTGTAGGCGTGAGCAGCCTTGCTCAGCTGGAGAACAACCTCAAGGATATCCAGAAAGGACCCCTACCCGAGGAAGTGGTCGAGGCGTTGGACAAGGCATGGCTGGTCGCGAAACCATCAGCTCCCAACTATTGGCACCTTGACCTTAAGTATACTTACGACACTCAGGAAGCCTTGTTCAAACCCACTTCCAAGGCCTAGATACGATGGGGGACGCCCGACACATCAATCGGAGGAACGTCGGCTAAAGTCTGTATATACACCATGATAGGAATGAATTTTTTTGGCCGAAACTAATCAGTCACCTTGCGGTAAAATGTGCCCAACAGGTGTTATACGACCTGTTCTCATCTAATGGGGAATAGACAAAAACCGCAGCTAGCAGGCTAGGCCTTGTGGTCATGGAGAACGGGCATTGTGAGTTTGGCCATTCAATCGGTGGGTCTAGATCGAGATCCTCCTGCATTCCCAGCCAGGTGACCGCGCCGCACTTGTGTACAACCGCTTTCTCTTCCTTTCCCTGTTCCTCCTGCTTCTCCATTCTTTTTTACTGTCTCGGCAACTCACTCCAACCCTGAAGCAAATGATGCCTGCGGGCCCTATTAAGATCACAGATCATGAGTTTATTTGACTCACTCAGTGGCACCCAAGCAATGACTGCATTTCTCCCGACTTACATGATTGGCATTCAGACCTGGGGTGAGACCATGGGACGATATGAGAGGGTATCCGGGCGGGATGCTTGTGATGGTTCGAACCAGATCCCTCCCTCCTGCATTCACCCAGGTATTGTCCGATACTTGCAGTCTGCCGACCCCATGCTGCAAGCACCCAATAACAGGATTGCATGGATCTAGCTAGAAGCTTGGCTGGCGCTAAACCTCGGCTGCTCAGGGATGATCCTCGCATGGTGCACCGTCAAAAATGGAGTCTAGCCGTATGCTACACCCTTGCATGACACTTCACCTCCATGGGCCGTTGTCCGAGGCTAATCTGGGGTAGGCGCCTGACAGCAATTGTGCCATTTCCTGTGGTCATTGTGCCTAGAACCTCCCCTAAGTCTTAACGCCGACTCCTCCTTGCAAGTCCGCATATCCCTTCATTGTGCCACCATGGAGAGTATATTCTTGAGCGAATTGATGGCTTATCTCCGGACGTGACACGGCGGAGTGTTTTGAATTCAGGGAAAGCTTAGACTTGGCTAGTTTCGAGGAATTTGGAAAAGTCAATTGCATTGTTCTCCAATTTCTCTCTGCAGTCGACAGCTTGCGCAAAGAGGGCCAGGTGCACGCTGCAATGTTACCTTACGGTCATGCATCGATAGAAGAGTCGTCCAACACCAATAGCATGCATCGGCGATATCAACTGGCGTCTGGCTGTCGCCCCCAGGGGTCTACAGGCCCGGTTAGCCTTGAAAGTTGAGCGTTTGGTTCATTTAGAACCCGGTCAATTGTGGGTTGCATCCTCGCCGTGATCTAGATCCTCAAGCTGAATGGTGCGGCAATTACGATGACCATGTGAGTACAACGCCGTGGTGGTTGCTTCAACATATCTCCTTGCCTGTTACGCAAGTATAAGGACGGTTAAAGATCAGGGTAGATGTCTTGAAGATATAAATGTCCCCGCTATGGACGCTGACCCCAGAGTCTCAAAGAAGTCAATTGGCATTTTTATCTCTGCTAGTACAAGATGCCCCTTGTCATCGCTCGCTCGCTTGTTAATAAGGATGACCCAAGTGAGGGCTCAAGTACTTTTACAACCTCAGATATCGAGAAGAAGGCCGTGATATGTGTGACGCAGAGCTCCACGGGTACTTCCGCCGACGCGGCGCTTGGTGACCCGGTCAACAAGAAACGCTTTTGGTTTCAGCGATCCAAACCCTGCGATCCCGACGCTATTGCAACACAGCCATCAGTATATGATGATCCTGACCTTGTTGAAGAATATAAGCCACGTCCAGACTGGGAGGGAATTCACCGCTTTGATCCAGCAGCAAGATGGACATGGGCTGAAGAAAACGTACGTATACCAAGCACTACAGGCGTCAACCATGGTGGTCCTAAGTCCCTCCAGAAAATCGTCAGGAAGCTGGATATACGTATCATCGTATGGGCGTGTATCATGATAACTGCCCTGGAGCTCGATAAATCCAACATCCGTGAGTGTTATGACTGGCTGATTTTATCCCACCCGCTGACTTTAGCAGAGCAAGCTAATGCAGACAACTTTCTGACTGATATTCACCTGAGCCGTGATGGTCAGTATATTCCATGGGGCATGCACTCCCTAGCTGATGGCCCACGCCTTGTACAAATTAGATTATAATCTGGGAAACACTCTCTACAGACTATGCTTCCTTCTGAGTGAGATACCTACGCAGATCATCAGCAAAAGAATTGGTTGCGACCGCTGGATCCCCATCCAGATGATTTCGTGGTCGGTTGTTGCTAGCTGCCAATTCTGGCTCTCAAACAAAGTGTCCTTCCTGGTCTGTCGCGCTTTAATCGGATTAGTGTCGGGAGGCTTCACTCCCACTGTGAGTGGCCCGGCCCGCCTATTGTCTCTAATACAATGGTCTAATAATAGGCAGGTCATCTTATACCTCTCCTACTTCTACAAGCATCATGAGTTATCCATACGCCTTGGATACTGGTATGCAGCATCTTCTCTGGCAGACATGCTGGCAGGCTTTCTCGCATTTGGGATCCTTCATCTTGGTGGTCGTGGTGGCCAGGCCGGTTGGCGATGGCTTTTCTTGATTGAGGTGTGCTGGCACATCCATCGCTTCAAGAAAATGTTACTAACACGTGCAGGGACTACTCACCCTAGTACTCGGTCTCCTTGCAATTGTTCTCTTGCCACCTTCACCGACGCAGACAGCTCATTGGGCGCGTGGAAGGAAGGGCTGGTTTACAGAAAGGTGGGCCAGAACTCTGATGAAACTGAAAACCAAGCCACTGAGACGGAGGTAGGGAGGAAACCATAATGGTCAACCGTATCTTACGAGAAGACCCGAGTAAGGGCTCAATGCACAACCGCCAACCACTAACAGCCAAGCTCGTGTGGATGAGTCTCAAAGAATTTGATCTGTGGCCGCTATACATTGTGGGCATCCTATTCTCGGCACCCTATAGTCAGTATACCCCAGTCCTAGGCCCTGAAAGCTGCTGGCTAAGGTTGTGAGCAGCCACCGTTTCGCAATACTTCACCTTGCAGATCAAAGATTATGGGTTTAACACCTTTGATACCATCCTGCTATCTATTCCCTACAGTGTAAGCGGAATAAACAGACGAACGGCTTTAGTGCAATGGTTCTGATAGAGTGCTAGGTCCTTGGAATTGTGACAAGGATTGCCCTTACGTATGCCGGGGAAATTTTCGGTTCTCTCGCCCTGATGGGAGCTGTGGCCCAGGTTTGGTGCTTGCCATTTATCATATACATGAATGTGGTGGATTTGAACCAGACGAATAAATGGATCGTGTGGACCGTTCTCACCCTGTTTCTAAGCTTCCCTAACGGTAGGTCGATATACGCCGAGGCAGGGTTCTTTAGGTGGGGAGTGCTGATATGAACATGGCTAGCTCATCCACTCCAAGCCGGGTGGGTGTCCCGCAACTCGAACAGCGTGCGGACTCGGGCCATTGCAGCTGCGATATACAACATGGCTGTACAGCTGTCGGCCATCATCGCTTCGAATATATATCAGGATCGTAAGTGTCCCGCCTGATTAGCAGCCGGCAATGCTGTGGCCATTGGCTGACAAGGCATGAATTTGCAACGCGTAGGGGATGCACCGCGGTATGTACTCGGAAACCGAGTCCTCTTGTCTGTGGTATGCATCAACATTGCCCTCTACATGGCAATTAAGGCGTACTATATACTGCGGAACCGACAGCGGGACCGCAAATGGAATGCTATGACCGAGGATCAAAGGCTCGATTACGTCGCAACCACTAAGGACGAGGGGAATCAGCGGTTGGATTTCCGGTTCGCACATTAAGTGGGGGTGCAAACTTGACAAGGCTCTTGGAATCTGGTGTTTCGGATGGGTGTCAATCTTCCAATGTGAAATAACGCAGACTGCTACTATAAATAAATAAACAAAGCATAGGATCATTTAAGGTCGACCCGGAAAAACGCGGCGTGTTCCAATGCGGAAGGTGCCCGGGCGCCCCACGGCATCACGTGTAGGAAAGGCGCGCCTTCCCGATCCGGGCTAGAAGGGGGAGCCCGCGGGCCAGTCAGTGTATTGAAGTATGAAATGAACCCCGTACCAAAATGACCAAGCGTCTCGTCCGTCCCTGGATCCTTGACAACTAGACAACCATCTACTCCGTAACTGCAATGTAACCGCGCATGCAATCTCTCATACTCCCCTCCCTCCACTTGGCTCTCCATCAGTCCTATAGCCCGCTTGCTCTTGTCTCCCTTGCAGGCCTCTTTACTCTCTTTCAGTCCTCCTTTGTGCTTGGATCGCGGTCACGGTTCTTCGATTTCCCTCGTCTTGTCTTGTCTTCTTGACGAACTCGGCAAACGTGGCCGTAGCGGCGGAGTCTCTCCCCCGGTGCCGCCATATTATATACCAAGCTGCATGAGGGCAACTGACCTCTACTCCTCCTGATATCTAGATATCGCACCATCTCCACCAGATCGGTTCTTTCTTAATCTCAATCTCCCTCCTGTCCTTCCCGTCTGCCTGCAAAGCCGCGACCCGCCGATAAGCCCGCTTTCCCCGTGCACTTTTGATTCGCTGTCGCTAGGCCCCTTTGCTACAGGGTGCAGGAGTTCAGAAAAAGGTCTCTACTTTTTTTCTTTGCCTTTGTTTCCCAATATTATTCTCTACCTGAAGGGTGTAAACGGAAGATTGAGACAAGGTGGCTTCAAACAGTGCGCAATCGTCGGGCCCCCAAGAGATTAGGGATCCCGAGCTGGTTCTCGACTCTCCCGACTCAGATGATGAAATGTCTATGAATCGCCCATCCATGCATCGACCGGCTGACACCCGAGCAAATCAACCGTTGCTCAAAGATGAGCGCAGAGGACGGCTGTCAAACGCCAGCCTAAGCCATGGGGAGCCAGAAGACCGGCCCATGCTACACCATTCGCGGCGGCCCACAATCAGGGGGGTGAGCCCGGAGCGCAATGCGGAGCAGGAGACTCGGCGCAAGTACCTGATTGCGTCGGGATTTCTCTTGTTGAGCCTGGCTAGTTTTGTCGTACAGACTGAGACGGCGGTATACATCCAGCATGAGCTGCACTGGGATAAGCCATACTGCATGCTGTAAGTAGTGCACAAGTCGCATGGATCCCTTCCCGTCAGGCGACGCAGACTTCTGACCTGGCCTTGGATGTATAGTTACCTCACACATGGTTCTTGGACCCTGCTTTGGCCGGCACAACTTGCCATTCTCCGGTTGCAGCAACGGAAACTCTCGTGGCCGGCATTTTGGCGGCGACATGTCTATCTCCTTCGGTCTACAGCCAAGATGGTGGAAGCTCAAGATCTACACTTTACCTCCCGTGACTCTCAGCGATCTCCGGTTCGATACATGCTTAGAACGACTGCGTTCGTCACTACCGCTCTCACCATCGCTGGTGGCTCCTGGTACGTTGCAGTCAACATGACAACAGCCAGTGACTTGACTGCGATCTACAACTGCTCTGCCTTCTTCGCCTACGCATTTTCCATCCCTCTACTCAAAGATAAGCTCCGATTCGATAAGGTGTTTGCCGTCGTGGTAGCGATCGTGGGAGTACTTGTGGTCGCGTACGGAGATAGAGACGAGGGCAAGAAGACCGCCGATGGTACGGTCGGCAAAGCGCATGATGAGGCAGAGAACAGACTTTTGGGGAACATCATAATCGGGATTGGCAGTGTACTCTATGGTTTATACGAGGTGCTCTATAAAAGATTCGCCTGCCCTCCGGAGGGCACCAGCGCCGGCCGCAGCATGATCTTCGCCAACACCTTTGGCAGCCTCATCGGATGCTTCACCCTTCTCGTTCTCTGGATCCCGTTACCTATCCTTCATATCACCGGTCTCGAGACGTTTCGCTGGCCCACTGGCGAAGCTGCCTGGATGCTTATGATCTCCGTCCTTGCCAATGCTAGTAAGTCCATCGCTTATTTCTTTCTAACTTGTTCAACGCGAAACCGAGGGCATATGCTAATGACTGTTCTCCAACCCAGCGTTCTCCGGCTCATTCCTAGTCCTTATCTCCCTCACCTCCCCCGTCCTCTCGTCCGTTGCCGCCCTACTTACTATTTTCCTCGTCGCTATCGCCGACTGGCTCCGGACTGGACAGCCTCCCTCCGCCGCCGCCATTTTCGGCGGCATTCTCATTATCGGCGCCTTCTTTCTCCTGAGCTGGAGCACATACCGGGAAATGAACGAAGAGCGGAAGAAAAACCTGCAAAACGACCAGACAGAGTCCGACAGTGAAGAATAGACATTGCTTATAGACTGGATATATACCCTTCCCACTTGTTTAAGTCTTTTGTTTTCTCTACTGTTTTTCAACTGATCATTGGTCGCATGGGCCGGTCCATGGTTTTTGATTACCTTCATCTTTGTATATTCTTTTTCATTGGTCTTGTTTCGGGCCCACGCAAGATTCGTGGGCATTTTTCGGAGTACTTCAGTTGGTCCTTATATACACTTATAGACATGGGAGGAACGGATTCGTTCATCAAACTAAAAGTCTTTGTTTCGGGCTGTCTTATTGGATCAAGAGATCCCTAAGAAATCCGGAGTAGCCATCACCGCTATCTATAGTAGCTAGCTACCTAAATAGTAGGCGGGCAGGAACGGAGGGGGAAGAAAGAATATAATAAAAACAAGATGCAGGATGGTTGAATAAATCTTATCCTTCCTTATATGACATAACCTCTTGATCTCCCTGAGAACAAGAGAATGGTTGTTGTATGTACGTATATCGAACAGAAAGGGTGGAGGTAAAAAGAAAGGTTGTTTGGAAGATGTGGACGGGGGGTGTTCCAATTCGCACACACGGTAAAGAATCACAATAGAGGTGGTAAGTTCGGATAGGTCGAGTGGACGGTATACAGCGTAGTACTACTATCTAGGGCCGAGTTTGGCCAGGGCGCGGGCACCCTGTTCTTGCCACTCTTGCTTGGAAACCCACATATCCTCCTTGTCGGCAATCTGGATATTTGTTAGCAAGGATGGTGCTGGTGGGATAGGGCGGGATGGAAAGGACATACCAGGTTGGCAAGGACGGCACCTCCCAGGAAGACCATGTGTCTCCGTCGTGGGGGGTCCTCGATGCGCACCTTGAATTTCTGGATCGCGGAGTTAGCTAGCGGTTCTGATTGCGGGGAGCGAGGCGGGTAGCGCGGGAGCGGGCTACGTACGTTCAATCTCTCCGGGTTTCCTTGCAGTACCCGGGTGAGCCACAGTTGCTTGATCTCCTTCTCCAACCGCGAAGGCAGACCGGGGTACATGCTGCTTCCTCCACTGAGCACAATCGCTTTGTACAGACTGGAGCGCACGTCGACATCGGCGCCCTGGATGGTGTTGAAGAGCAGCTCGGCCATACCGGGTTGGTCAACATCCACCAAGTGCGGCTGGAAGAGACACTCAGGGGCTTCGAAGCGCTCACTGCCTACACGAATGACGCGACCATCGGGGAGGGTGTAGGACTCGACCAGGACCGTTGTGTCTTCCGAGAGCTTCTTGTCCAGCTCGAGATCGTAGGACACGTAGCAGAGCTTCTCCTTGATCTGGCGCACGGTCTCGAAGTCGGCGGTACGGTTCAGGGCATAACCGCGGCGGAGCAGGAGGGCAATGAGATTACGGGTGACATCACGACCGGCGACATCAAGTCGGCGGATGTGGTGGTTCAGGACTGTAGATTCGTAGACGGGGATGATGTGGGTGACACCGTCACCGGAGTCCACGACCACACCACTACTAAGACCTGCGGGTTGCAGAAAGCGGGTGATCAGAACTGCCGTTGCGAATTGCGAGCATGAATCTGCGACTTACCCTGAGCGTATAGTGCAAGCACAGCTTGAATAGCAACGTATACGCCACCAAAGTTGTAGCCTTCCAGCATCACCTCAGCCATTTGTTCCCGGTTCTTCAGGGGGTTCATGGGAGGTTCGGTCAGGAGGATCTTGCGACCCGTGGGGTCGATCTTCATCTTCTCGTAAAAGGTGTAGTTCCATAGGTGTTGCATGTCGTCCCACTTCTTCACGATACCGTTCTCCATCTATACCAGGCCGGGTCCAACATTAACACGTCTGCCGGACATCGGGGAGGAGCGATCGGAAGGACGGAGGCAAGAGAAAGACATACAGGGTAGCTGATCTGGAGCATTGATCTGGCAGCGGCAGCCTCATCTCCGCACATAATATCCTTGACGACGATGTCGCCTGCCTGCTCCTCCGTTCGCAATATGGGCCGCCCCACTATCGAGGGGAACTGGTGCTCGGGGAAGTTCTGTATGGAGGATCAGGGAGGTGAGCAAGGGGACGGATTCCAATGGTATCGAGGGAGTGACTAACCTGCGCAGCATATCCGACCTTGAGGAAACCCGTTCCTCCGTCGAGCACTGAGGGGGGTTGGTTAGTTAGCTGGAGGGACGGGAGGCACAGGCACCGACAAGGAGAGCTTGAGGGGAAAGAGGGGGATGATGCATAAACATACCAATGGGCATGTCAGCCATGGTGATAGATGTAGATGGGGGGGAGTTGGCAGGATTAATCAATTCCGGAGGGGCAAAAACAAAGGAGCATGGAGATGACGTCCGGAGAGTGAGTACAGACAGACGGGGCAGACAGGCAGGCAGCTGGAGGCAGGCAGTCTGGCCGGAGTGGTCAAGAGCACCTCCCAGGATTCCCCCCAATCAGGGTGGGTCGGCCATCCTGCCTGAGGCGGTGAGCTGCTTGCAGGCCTTGTTGCCTTATTCTTCGCCTTGTAGCCTTGTAGCCTTGTAGCCTTGAAGCCTGAGTGCCTGAGTTCGCGCCCCGTGCGCCAGGGAGTGTCACGAACAAGGGGTATATAGAACACATCTATCAGGCAGACGCGGTATCAATTCAAATCGATCATCCCCCTATTAAGCCTCTACGTAGTCGCCTAGATTGGTCACTACCAGCACCCGTAGATATAGCCTAGATCCCTCCGCAGCTCGCCGGCATCGGGCCCGCCCGATATCAACTTCCCCGACACCTACATAACCAGAGCTACCTGCTAATCTATTGAATGTAAATTTCAACCTCCTGAGCCCCTGATACAACTTACCCTTCTAATTAAGCACACTATGACTCGAATCGGTTGGGTACGTAACGTCTCCAACACATTGCGAATATAAACAAGAGCCAACTCCAATCCCATCCAGTATGGCCTCGGCTCCATGGGCCTGGCCATGGCCACGAACCTCCAAAAACATCTCGTCCGCAAAACAGGCCCAAGTCTCATTTATTCCAACCGAACCATGGCCCGCGGCGACGCTCTCAAGGCACTAGGCGGTACACCCGAAACCAGCTTCTCGAAGCTCGTTGCGCAATGCGGGATTATCTTTACCATGGTATGGACCCTTCCTTGAGCACTGCGCTTGACCCTATAGAAGGTATGGGGGACGGATTAAAACGAGGACTAGGTCTCCAATGACGCAGTCCTTCAACAACTTGTCTCCTCGGCGGTCAATTCCGGGCACTCCCTCGAAGACAAGATCTTCGTTGACTGCTCAACCGTCCACCCTGAGACGGTGGGCGGGACTGTCGCGAAGCTGAAGGAAAAGGGGGCGGACTTTCTGGCTGCTCCTGTCTTTGGAGGGAACCCAATCGCCGTAGACGGAAAGTTGGTGTTTGCGATTGGCGGGCCGAGGAAGGCGGCGGAGGTGGTGAAGCCGTTGATCCAGGATGTGATGGGGAGGAAGGTGATTGATTGTGGTGAGGATGCGACTCGGTCTTCACTTCTGAAAATTGCAGGGTGAGTCTATGGTTCACACGCATGGAGGGTGGGAGTGGGGATGTGGAAGGTTACTTATATAGTAATATTGTATTCAGGAACATTGTCACCGTGAACATGATGGAAGCGGTGGGTGAAGCGCAGGTGTTCGCTGAGCGGACGGGACTGGGAAGTGGCCCAATGGAAGAGCTCATTGGAGAGGCCTTTGGGCCCGTGGCTGGGGGATATTCGAAACGGTGAGTACTCAGCACTCTCTCCGACCCCGGGACGGGGTGTGATTGCTGATTTCTGCAGATTGACCACTGGCGCCTACGCACCGCCGCTGAATTCTCGTCCCGGATTCGGGGTTTCCTTGGCCATCAAGGATGCAAAACATGCATTTGCCATGGCCAAGGACCATGATGTTGAATTGCCGGGTCTGCAGGTTTCCCTCGATAACATGGAGGCTGCCAGGGAATATGCGGGCGAATGCTTGGATAGCAGTTCCATGTACGGAGTGCTACGGCAGAAGGCCGGTCTGCAGTTCTGGAATGAAAAGAGTCGCCAGGGAAATTCCTGACCTACCAGTGAGGACCAGTTGCCACTCCTAGTTCAATATAGATGACTACTAGATCCATCTCGATTCTCAAGACACTACCCCAGCTCTACAACCTATAGAAGTAGGAGGGATTCTTTGCTATGATGAATGATAGAAAGAATTTATGGAAAAGACTAAAAGATAAATCTATATTTCTGATTGTAGACTTACTCACATGGAGCCGCAATCGAGTGTTAACCTCGAGAAGGGGCCCATGATTGATACGTTGCTGGCGTGAGGTGGTCACTTTCAGCATCAATCTCAGTAGGTTCCCCCATCTACTTGTACATTATGCTGAGATTCACTATCGAGATGATCCTGGTTGTGGTCTTCCCCAGCGAAGACAGAAGCACACTGGCCCTACGTGGTGTATGTTGTGACATCCACAGAGGTTTCCACGAAGCTAGGTTTGATCAGGTCATGGTTGTTACCGCATTTATTGAGAGGCACAACGGCCAACACAAACACAAGGGCAGAGGATCGTGCATGGTCACCGAAATGAAGTCTTGGGAACACATGAGTTTGTTGCATGACAACCTCACAACTCAGACGAACCCCGAAATTGCAAGTTATCTACTAGCTTAGTCCATAGACAGCACGAAAACTCCGCAGGATGGAGTTTCCAAGGAAAGGGTAACATTGTTTCCGGGACCAATCACCAGCTCGACTCTTTATTTCTGTCTCACTCATCGACCATCACCTTTGCCGATAACTACCGGGACACCAGAGTACAGCAAGGCGTGGATGACACAGAGAATAAGGCACGGTCGAACTAGGATCAGATCATCACGGCCAGCATAAAAGCCAGTGAAGTACCTTACTTATCAACGCCACAAAGGAGATGACCGGTACTTCGTCTGGATTACTGCGACGATCGAATCTTCGTGGTCTCCACCAAGGAAGGGTAGGCTTCCGCAAAAGCGGGCCCCAGCGACCAGTTACTGATATTGCGGAAATGCCTTTCAAACACAGGGTTGATCATAAGCTCATCGCCGTCGCCGGAAGACAGGAGACAATCTGTCGCCTCATAGGGCCAATTGACGGACAAGGTGCGTGTAAAGGGAATGAACCAATTCTCGAACGGGTATTCGTGATATGACATCACCAAGCGGTCTCGCATCCGCGGCCATGGCAGGTAGTCGATCCAGGCCGGATGGGCTGTGAGAAGCTGGGACGGACGAGGAGTGAGCCACTCGGGCAACCGGTCGTAATTTTCGGGGGTTGGGTAAATCTGCCACCGCATAAGGAGGAACATGAGAAGCAGCACAGCTACCTGCTCAGGAAGAGTGGAGATATCCGGGAATGTCCGCAAGATATCGGTGAACACTTTGGACAAGGGATGTGAATAAACGCTTTTCTCCGGATTGAGTAAGGATGAGACGCTGGGGTAAGAAGGCCCCACGAGACTCTGTTTCGGTACCCCCTTCGCGGCTTGATTCTGACGGTTATGAAGAAAATCCAACAGAATGGCGTCTAGAGTGCATGTCGGAGCGATGTTGCGAATCGGGGTCAGGAAGGCGGGCAGTGGCTGCTCCGCCATAGCGGTATGAACCGGCGAGGGGTATGTGGGAGATGCATTCAAAGGCGGCCTCTGTGTCTCTGAGGAACGTCGAAACCCCTCCACCTTAGGAACTTGCTGCGATGCATCAAGCAAGAAGTTGAAGCCCATCCGTTCATCCGTTCCGCCAAAGTCCAGACCGTGAGCCAGATTGTGTCGCTGATAGTCGAACGCGATGCGGAAAGAACCCGGACCGGCCGTTGTAATTTCGCGGCGTGCCGCACTGGAGGTGAATGCCGCGTGCGCGGTGGCGGAAGAAGTCTCGGTGCTCGTAGTAGACTCAGCGTACGGATGCTCGCCTGCGGCAGATCGCTGAGAATGGGCCGAGAAACGGATGCTGTCGGACAAAGGCGGCGTCGTTGTTATCGGGGGGATTCGAGCACTGGTTGAGGACGGCGTGGAAGTGAGAGGGTCTGGAAGGAAAATGTCGTTATTATGGCTCTTCCCTGTCTTCACAAGGATGGGTGAACATACTCGGCTTGTCTTGTTTCCCCAGCAGAGGCTGGATGATATCCATGATCACCTTGAGCCCTTGTCGGATCTCTCTGTTTTCCGCCTGGATGACTTCATTCTGTTTCAATGCCGCCTGAAGGTCCAAAAACGGTTTCTGCGACGAAAGATCGCGGACTCTTTGTTCCAGAGAATCGATATGTGCCTTCGTTCTCTCGCGAATGGCGCGCTGGGCCTGCCGGTCGTTGGCTCGCTTCTTCGCCAATTGGTCAGGCGTGAGGTTCGCGACGCCTCGCGCAGAGGTGCAGTTCAATTTACGTTTGCGGCCGGCACCCGTCGCCGGTGGTCCATTGTTGTCCGGTGCGGGAGTTTCTGCATCCGCGGAGGTCAATGCGGACGGAGTGGGGGAATCTTCCAATTTCACCACATCCGGACCCGCGGTCGCGACCGGGGCGGCAGTGGACGGCCCTTGAAGTATGGAGGAGGAAAAGGACGAGGTCGACGATGACGACTCAAGGGCCGGGGGAGGAGCGACATCGTTTAAAGGAGGAAGGCGGGTGGCCATGGCCTCGCTCGCGGTTTACGGGGACGAAGCGGCCATTCAACACGGAGGAGAGGTGCGGGTGAAGCGGAAGAAGCAAGGTATCTGGCTCAACTGTAGGAGGACGGCGGTGGCATCGAAAAGGAGAAGCAGGAGGATATATGAACAGAACAGGCGAGCAGGACGAGGAGAAGAGTGGACGAGTCATTGGGGGGTGGGAGGAAGCAGAGGAGGGAAAAAGATTATTGGGGAGGCGTCCTTCAGCTGGCCGAAGGAAGAGTCAGTCTGGTTGGCTCCGGTGGAGTTGCCCCAAAGTCAATAATCGGCACCACGTTTTGCCTTTTCCTGACACCAGGAGGCTTCAGAGCCAGACCATGGCCGATCCGGAGTGTCTTGGTCCTTGGGATGGGTTAAACTTCCATAGTGGCGCTGCTCTTGTTTGACCGCGCTAGCCTCAAGAGTCGAGTCTCTCTTGCCAAGGTTCTGGGTCTAGACGCCCTCCGCTGCGCGATATACCTCTCGTCTCTTTCTCTTCCCCCCTCCCCAGGACTTGTCTCGGGTGTCTGCAACACGATACGATGGCACTTCAGTCTCAATTGGTCTATCTGTGGCGCCCTCCAGATAGTCCCGAAGTCAAAGCCTCGCCCCTCCCCGAATCCACACCCTTGTCCACCGTGATGCCCAACCACGGCGCCAGATCGATGGTTGCATCTTCATCCCATGTCCAGATCTCGTTACCAAAGGATAGAAGTACAGAAAAGTAGCCGGAGGGAACATCCTCTCTCTCTTTAATGATCAAATCGTGTTAGAACGAAGCGCTGTACATTATATTACCTGGGCCCAACCCGAGGGGCCTCATATAGTACACCCGGTCGACAAACGGCTATAAGGTGAAACGGACAGGACATGGAATGCAACAAAGGAAACACGCAATCAATCTAAGTGGTTTACTCAATCATGTGTCCCATTTTCGCAATCTAATTGAAGCGCAGAAGTTAGCATCCATGTCCAGGCCGACATGACAAAAGTACCACATCAAAGCCAGAAAAAGCACCGCCGGCCCCGGAATAGGGAATGAAGCCGGCCGGCAAGGTGAGACAAGTGAAACTTACCTTTGTCCTGAGATATCCCTCCACCTCTAGACTTTTGATGCCCTGCTTTCCGCCCGACCTCCATGCCAATGGTATCATTGGCACACGCTCCTTGACTACCACCTCCCGATTTGCCCCCTCAATGGCTCGAACCTTGTCCGGGTTGTTTGTAAGGAGCCGGATACCATGGGGATTAGAATCCTCGCCTAAGCCTAGATCGACCAAGATGGCAGTAGCCAGACCGTAACTTCTGGCATCGGCAGGGTGTCGCAGAAGAAGATTGGCTTCCACCGTGTCTGAGCCAAGATCCTGCAGATTGTAGGCCTTCAGCTTCTCCCCCAAGCCTATTCCGCGACCCTCTTGCCGCAGGTAGACTATCACTCCTCCCGAGGCATTGGATGGCACAGGCACAGCGTGCTCGGATGCAATCTCGGCCAGCTCTTCCATGGGGAAGGACATCAGCCTCGCTGCCTCGTCGAGTTGTTCACCACAATCGCAGCGCGCAGACCAGGCAGTCTCTCCGGTATAGCACTCAGAGTGTATCCTCACCAGTGGCGCCTGGCTAGGCGAACTCTGTGCCAAAGTCGACTCTGCCGATACGAGGCCACCGTTTGGAGTTTCGCTACGGCCTTGCTTCCCAGCTGCGCCCTCAGCGTTTGCATCGTCATACCAACTACTCACACGACCGGGGTGTAACTTGCCCACGTAGGCGCCACGTATCATACGATCCATTTCCGTTTCCCCCGGTCGAACCTTGTCCAAACTCCGACTTCGAATAGTGTTTCCAAACACGATTGCCAAATGCTCTTTGTTGTCTAGGTCATTGTGGTAGAGGTGGAGGAACATCTCCGCACCGGTGGTGGTGGGGATCCGTGCGCGGACGATGCATTCAACTTCAGGGAGGCGAGGAAGGAGTTTCGGAGCTTTTGTATGCGTAGATTGTTGAGTCTGCTGAAACAGCTTTGCTGGGTTGAAGGTGCCCCCTGGGGTAGCTGGAGGGGTAAAGGAAGGGGAGAGGAGGGAGGCAGGCACGGCGGGGGTCACATCGCCCCGGTCGCTCTCGGTGCTGTCGGGATGGTTGACGGCATTGTCACGAAGCTCGTCCACCCTGCTGCCCAATGGCAAAGATGCTGCATGGTCTGTACCAATGGAGAGGTCTTCCACGGAATGGGAGGGTGCGGCTTGCGCCGTAAAGGACGGGGAGGCGTGGGACGGTAGGTTCGACATGGTGGGCGCGGATGGCGACGCGCAGACAGAGGAGAAGGAAAGTCAGAGCTAAGTGGACGAGCGAATGCAAAGGAACGTTGCTACCGGCCAGATTCAAAATTTAGCAAGGATGATGCGGCGATAGAGGACATGACCATATGTCGTTACTCGTTGCGAAGGAACACCCTGGTGTTGAGAGCAACGATGGGCAAGTCATCCCGCACTTATCTCGGCGTCGCATGTGTTTCGGACCCTCGGGAAGAGCGGCGGGTTCGGCGGGGGAGTCGCTGACTCACCCTCCATTTGTCAGGCCTGACATGCCTTATGTAATTCTTACTTGCCGGAAGATTCTGGCCACGATCGGATTTCAGTTGGGTCCTTTACTACGGAGTAGTACTAGAAGTCTGCCTACCATAGGTTCCAATAGGGTGCGTCGCAGTGGCCAAGAAGTAGTACTAACAATACGTGGAGAGCACATAAGTACCGGCTTCCGATATCGTTGCTCTAAGAAATATACCAATTAAAAGTATTCCAAACTCCATATTCACCCCTACCCCCCTCCCAAATCGAAAATAGTCCAGCTCAATCAATGGGTATCAATAGTGCACTGATCGTGGCGCAAATCAAGACCTCACGGTCTGCTTTCTTTCTTTCTTTTTTGATGTTTTGTGGTTTTCTTTTTGTTGCCTTGCTCCTGTCTTGCTTGCCTTTCCCCCTGGTATCTTCCACGCTATCACTGGCACTGTCTCTCCTCGAGCAATCGCACTGTGTAGATCTTTCGAGGTATAGCGTCGAGATTCAAGACTCGCTTCACTTTCCAGGTATATCAAGTACGAAGCGTCGGTCAACTTCCATTTCCTTATCATCTTCCTCACCCTCGAACTTGAGGCGGTATACGTCTTTTCTGGAACCCATTACCTCGGCGCGGTAGAATGTGGTCGTATCTGGGTACCTCGCCAACACCTGCTTCCCCAGTGAAAACGAGGGCAAGGTCGACCCTATCTGGGGAATAGGGATTAGAGATGCTGCGGTGGTCTTGTACACAGCTCCCTGTTCACCATTCTCGTTTGGCTCTGGGTCCTGGACATCATACCTTGAAAGGTACATCGGTCAATGATTCTGTGGGAATAGACTGGGGCGTAACGCCGTACCGTTTCTTCACTCCGTCCCCAGATATTCCCTTGATAATGCACTGGATGCCCTCGCCTTCAACCCCTTGTTTGTTCTTGTTGTGTTTGAAAACTACTTCCGCCCCCACCACCAGGTGTCCGCTGCGTTCGGCGAGTGTGCCCTTGGTACTTTCTGCTCCTTCTTCTATCTTAACATACACACCACTGTCGCGGATGTCACGGCCGTCACGGACCTGAGTGCTGGACACGCTGGTACTACGTTGAACGCCTCCTTTAGTGCGACTGACCTTGTCTGGCAAAGCATTACTGGAGGGCCCAGGCGAGTCCGTAGCCGAGCCATCTAAATCATTTCTCTTCTTCCGCGACTTGGAAAAAGAAGCGGCGCGGTTCTGCGGGGCCTCCGCTTCCGAGGCTTGTCGAAGCGCCGTCAGAAGACCCAAGTTCTTGATCACATCGCTAGGCTCGTCCTGTAGAATGGCTCTCTCGTCTTCGCAGAGTTTCAGCATTTGTCGATATAGACTATCCAGATGGTTGTGCTCGCTGAGGGACGGTTCTGCTTTAATGGTTAACGTTTGCGTCTTTGAGGGAGGGCAAAAACAGAAGACGAGAGCAAACAGGCAAGCAGTGGCCAGAGGTTTGGGGACAATTTAAAGTTAAGGGGCTGAAATGTGGTGGTGAAAATATGCCCAACGGCCAATATATCTCGAACCCGTGGGCGTACAGGATGATTATACGGCCGTTTAAGGCGACAGGCCCCGCCAAGGACATCGATAAGCCTGAAATGCATAGAAATCAGGGAAGAGCTGGCATGTGTCGACACTGTGCTATATTTCTTTCGGGACAGATCAAAAAGAAAGTGCCTTGACTTACTCCCACCCTCCCTTCCGATCTTCTCATTCAGAGCGGCGATTTGCTCCGCCAGTGCTTTCTGCTTTTCATTCTTCTCCTTTGCCTTGCGCAAGTCCTGGAGGATTTTGTTCCACATGTCAGTCTCCTCATTGGCCGCCAGGCCATTGTCCCTAGGGACTGGAGGACCTCTAGGCCGATTCCGGGACATTTCCTTTGGAGTCAAACTCGGATCTGCAGCAACAACAACAGCAGCAGTCGCAGCCGCCGCCACCGTCGCCTTCCTGGGTAGACAATTACTGGATTCAGCCGGGGTTGCAAAGGCCGCCGAGGTCCTAGTCTTCTGGATGTTCAGCGCTTCCCATTCGAAGGCGGAATGAAGGTCCTTCCGGGTCGAGCTTCGGGTCCCACGAGCAGCACCGTGCCTGAGGCTGTGCGGACGACCTGCAGTGGAGGGGCTCTGGGGAGAGGGATTTGCAGCAAAGGGATGGTCCGGGGTGGAAAGCCTGTTGGGCCCGGCTGACTGGGACGGAGACGCGGGAACCTGATCGGGAGCTTCAGGGACCCCGTCATTCGGAGAGCGAGTCTGGGCGGAGAGCTTCCCTTCGCGGCTGGGCGGTAAGCGCTCTGCGGCCCTCATTACGTTCTGATTGGCAGACCATATGACAGGTCACGTAACGGACGTAACGAATGCGGCAACCCCCGACCAGGAAAAGAGCACGGCCGGTCAGTACTTGGCGGATGGAGGGATGGATGGAGGAGGGGCTGTTGTTCCTTGTTCGCCGTGACATCTGGGGACAGCAGAAGCAGGAGGTCTTTTCTTTCCCCCCCCCCCAAGTTCTGGTACTTAAAATAGAACGTTGTCTTGACCGGCCAGCAGTCTCAAAAAGTCAAGACACTCCCTGAAAGGTGGTGGTTGCCATTCACTCACCTATCCATTCACTCCTTGACTTACTTCCACTTTCTCGCACACACTTTCCGTCTCCATACACAATACAGTCGCCTACTTCCTCCCCACCCTCCACCATGCAGGTCCCATTGCTCCGCCTTCAGTGTGGTAAGTTTTCTATCTATCTCTCCTCCATTGACGCCCTCTCCTAGAAAATCGATACTAATACACCCTCTTTTCGCTTTTTAGGTGTCAACAGCTATGACTGGGGTAGGACCACCCCGCATTCTGGATCATTCTGCAGGCTGCGTATGCTGAAGCTGGTCTAGGCAAGGTTGGCCATGAGTCGGCTGCCGCGAAGTATGCCGCCACTACGGCTGGCTCAGACTTCTCCATAGAGGCAGAGAAGCCCTACGCAGAGGTTCGTCTCTAAATTCCCTTGCTCTAATGGCAGCTAGAAGCTAACCCCGATGATGTATAGTTGTGGATGGGCACCCATCCTTCCCTCCCCTCCAAGGACGTCGAAACCCAGCGAACCCTCCTCGATATGGTCCAGGACAACCAGGCACTGATCTCGAAGGAAGTTAGCGAGCGATATGGCGGGAAACTGCCTTTTCTCTTCAAGGTCCTTTCGATCCAAAAGGCCCTCAGTATCCAAGCCCACCCGAATAAGAAACTGGCAGAGAAGCTCCATGCTCGGGATTCTCGAAACTATCCTGGTAGAGACTACCAATCCAGCTGGAAGTGGCTGAACTGACTGATGCAATGCAGACGACAATCACAAACCCGAAATGACGATCGCGATCACACCGTTCGAAGGACTGTGCGGCTTCCGACCGCTGACCGAAATCGTTCATTTTCTCAACGCAGTCGCACCCCTCCGCGAACTGGTGGGCACACAGGCTGCCGGTGAATTTGAGAGTACGGTCAAGGGCTCGGAAGACTCCGAAGACTCGGATGTAATGGCGAAGAACAAGGATGCTCTGCGCGCCTTGTTCACATCCCTGATGAAGTCCTCTCCGGAAAGCATTGAGGCGGCCACCCAGAAGCTTATCGCCGCAGCTCAGGACTCCCCCGATACCTTCGCTACTTCTACCAGCACGCCCGAGACGAACCCCAGCAACCCCGCCGAATTGGCTGCCCTCATCACGCGGCTTAACGGGCAATTCCCCAATGATATCGGTCTATTTGTGTTCTTTTTCCTTAACTTTGTCACCCTTGCGCCCGGTGAAGCCATGTTCTTGAAGGCTGACGACATCCATGCATACATCTCCGGGGACATTATCGAGTGTATGGCGTCGTCCGATAATGTGGTGCGGGCGGGCTTCACCCCCAAGTTCAAGGACGTGGACACGCTCACCGACATGCTGACCTACTCCTATGCACCGATCGAGGAACAAAAGTTGGAGCCGACCGACTATCCCTATGCGGTGCTTAATGCGACCGCCTACTCTAGTGGCTCGTCATCGATGCTCTACGACCCCCCGATTGAAGAGTTCAGCGTGGTGAAGACGGAGCTGAAGCGGACTGGTGCCAAGGCGACCTTCGACCCACTGGTGGGCCCCAGCATCCTCATCTGCACGGGGGGGACAGGGAAGATTACAGTCGGCCACAAGACCGAGGAGGTGCGTGAGGGGTATGTGTTCTTTGTAGGCGCCAATGCCGAGTGTATCGTTGAGAGCACAAGCAGTGCCGAGGAGGTGTTTACGACGTTCAAGGCGTTCTGTGACCTGACGAGCGAGGGGGACATGGTGAATGGGAACTAGGCTGTATATCCAGGCCATAATATATGCATTTCCTCGTATCGCTAGATGTATTTCCAAATGAGCCGAGGCGACTCCTGCCCCAGCGGGGCCGAACCGCGGTCGACGAGCTCGCGCCATGTATGTTTTGGATGCGCATTTCCAATCGGTCCACATGCCTGACCAGCCACTTTATGATGGATCAGCTACATGTCCTAGTCTAGCTAGCAGTGGATCGATTGCTGTCTCATAAAGCGGGGGTGATCTCGCTCGCGCATTCCCGCGGACTTGCCAGTCCCTCAGCAGCCCTTCCTTCTCTCCCCGTTCGTTTCCTACGATAGTAGCTCCCTTCTCGCACCATGTCGTCCTGGGACCAGCCCCTCACCCTTTGGGAGAAGGCGCAAGAATCCTGGAACAAGCTCGTGGTCTTTGCGGCCCTGCTATCCACCTCCGTCACGGCACTCTTCCGAGGCGCGAATGGCGCGAAGACGTACAAACTCCATGTGCTCAACAGTCTCGTGCGCACGATATGTACCACCCACACCCCACGCTATCTGCAGTCCGTCCACTTCGTCCCTCCCCCTTTAATGTAACAAGCCTCGAGAGCAAGTACTGACCCTGATCCCAGACTCACCCCTCCCTCCACCGATGAAGCATACCGACAGTTCATGGCCCGCCGAGGGCTCCAACCGGACACTGTCCTTCTTAATCATGGCGCCAAAGGCCACTGGATTGGAAACAAGGACGCCAAAAAAGTCCTCATCTACTACCACGGTGCGTCCACCACCACCCTAGACACCCATGGTGTAACCGCCCCTCAGCTCAATTCCCCGATCGCTAACCCCCTCATGCAGGCGGCGGCTTCTTTCTCAATGCCTACCCCCAGCACTACAACCTGATAGGACACACCCTCGACCGCCTCAGCGAATCCGGTCACGATCTTGCCGTCTTCTTCCTCAGCTACACTCTCACCCCGCACGCCGTCTACCCCACTCAACTGCGCCAAGCCGTCGAAGCCCTCCGCTACATTCTCACCGAGACAGGCCGCTCCCCAGCGAATGTCTTCCTAGGCGGGGATTCCGCCGGCGGAAACCTCTCACTTGCCGTGCTGCTGCACCTCACTCATCCGCACCCGGACATCGCCCCTCTAGAGATCTCCCAGCCATTGGCTGGCGTGTTCGGCCACGCTCCCTGGGTCAAGTACAGCACGGACGGTGCTAGTTTCCGGGAAAACAGATATAAGGACATCATCTGTCCTCCGATCGTCGACCCTTGGTCCCAGGCGTATCTGGCGGGTAAGAACGGAGAGGGAGATCCGTGGAGTGAGCCGGCCAAAGCACCTGTGGAGTGGTGGGAGGGGTCAAAGACGGAGAATGTGTTGATTGTTGTGGGGAGAGATGAGGCTTTGTTTTCGGCTGTCGGGGAGTTTGTAGAAAAGTTCAAGGTGAGTTGTCTTTCTTTGCTTTTTCCTTCTTTCCCTTGTGTTCCCCTCTCGGCCCTCATGACTGTTGGACTATCTTTTTTCGTTTTTCTTTTCTTTGTTTCTCTCTCTGCTGTCGTGTACTTTGTTCTCGTTTTTTGCTTGTTTGGATGTGCGGCTAACCCGTCTTTTCTTCCTTTTTTGCTATCATGTAGAAAGCCGTCCCCAACACGGTCTATGTCATCGGACAGGGCGAAACCCACGTTGCAGCCGTGTACGCGGTAGATGCAGTTGGTATAGATACCCAGCAAAGTCGGGCAATCATCGAATGGCTGGGTGCTCGATTGTGAAGCCGACTTTACAATTCTGCAGTATTATGGCTATTCCAGGATAGTTCCGGTGCTAAGGTGATTTATTGGCAATTAGTGGGCGTTGGCAGGGGAGGGGGGTTTCGTAAGGTCTGAATTATAGTTAGTTGCAGCTATAGTAAACTAGTGGGAGCAAATCGAGATGCAGATTACATGTCGATCTCGAACATATTATTGGTCATCCTCAATGCAAGAGGCTAGCTACCTATCCTTTCCCATCCTATGGATCATACGATACGTCAGACAAATTGTCAGCCTGTCTATTGATGAATCTAATTCAAAACCCGCCATTAAGACTGGGTAGGTAGGTAGGTAGGTAGGTAGGTAGGTGAGTGGGCATTCGCTAGACAATACCTAGATAATACATAGCTACGCCGTCGTATCAAATCATCATCGAAAACAAGATCACGCCCAGGGAGCAGGAATACAGGACAGAGAGAGAGAATACAAGATGGAGGGTTGTTGGCTCAATGTCAGAATGCGAGCGAGCAGAAAAATCACATAAGGAAACAAAAGTAACAACGGATATCCTAAATTAAGCTGACACTCTCGGGGCGTATTTCGCAGCCGCGGTGTCGAACAATTCGCTCTTTTCTTGGAGGTCGGAGAGGAGGGGGTGCGAGGGGTGGGTCTGTTCGAGGCGCCTGCAGGCAATGAAAAGGTTGTTGTTAGCTAAATCTGTATACAGTTTCGAGGAGATCTAGAATTATAGGTCTTGACAGAATCGGAGGGGGGGGGGTGGTGGAAGGGTAAGCATACTGCTCCAGTTCCTCCGTAGGCTTGCCCGCCAAAACATTCAGCACCACAGTATTGGCGATCAATTCGGCCTCATCGGGATACTTCTCCAGTGCCGCAGTCAAGGCGGCTTCGGCTTCGGGCAACCGACCCAGATGGAGTTCTGCCACAGCTTGACCGACGATGGAAAGGGGTGCGGCGGTGCTAGGAGCGGACGCCAGTTCCTCATAGACGTAGAATGCAGCTTGGTACTTCTCGCCGCCCTGAAACACGAGCAAGTTAGTTCCATCGCTCTTTCAAAAGAACGGACCGGGATGTATTCGTGGCATTGGGCAGTACGTACGACTCTCATTCCAACCCACGACTCGGCCAAGTTCACCAAAAGGGAATCCTGGGCCCAGCGCTTCGCAGCCTGCACTTCCTTCAGAGCGAGATCGGAGCGGTTCTGCTGGAGATGAATTTGGACGATCAGGGCGACACTAGAGCAGCAATTAGCCTCTCCCATTCTGTGATCAATTCCAAGGCCCTCGCTGAAGCGAAGAGGAGAAGAGAGAGCCAAACTCACGCCTCCAAGTTTCCCTGATGTTTGGTCAACAGAGCCAACGCCTCCTCACTATGTCCCTGAGCCTGCAACAATGTCCCGCCCAGAACCTGTACAGTGCCGTTATCAGGGTAGTTCTCCGCAAGGTCCTGGGTCAACTGCAATGCGGATTCCACGTCTCCAGAGGCCTGGTGGGCCAGCGCCTTCACGGCCGCCAGCTCGGGGGTCTCCTCCTGGCCTTCGACATCGGCGAGCACTTCGTCCGTCTGGCCGAGAGCAATCCTGGCGCGAAGCTGCAGAACACGAGCGGGAAGGTGGTTCTCGGGGGATAGAGCGGAGGTATCGAAGTCGATCACGGAGTCGTATTGGCCTTGGTGGAAGGCATTGTGGATGTTGATCAGCTCTAGGGAAGACGAGACAGGTTAGTGAGGCTGGGAATGGGAGGTTGCGCTCAATGGGAGTGACCTACCGCCCTCAGCGGAGAAGGGATCCATTGCGACGGTTTGGAGGGGAAATTGAGGGGGATGGAATGAATGAGGGTGGGTTGGGTTGGAGTATAAGCTGGAGGCTCATCCGCGGAGGCGGAAGTCGTCACGTTGCCTTTACCGCGGGCGGTGGGAGGCAGGTCGCCCGCGTCCGGGCAGGTTAGCCGAGGGGTGTCGAAGTATATCCTGGGGAGAAATTGCGATTATACGGAGTTACAGTATGTCTAGCGTGGCTGAAGAGAGATAAACAGTGTAATATATATGTCGTCGAATAGATTACCGAATCTGACATGGCGACTGTCTTAAGTTGCCTGCTCAGATTCCGTTTGGCTAGGGTTTATCCTAGGGTTTCCTCAGTATAGCATCGAGTGACAGTATTGAAGTTGGAGAATGCTGGAGGTTGCTTTCCGTCGAGGCTGTCGCAGCCAGCCAATCCTGAGGGTTGGATGCAGCCATTCTGATGGATAAATGCTGAGAGGATGCAGAGTCGGGTCAAGAGAAGAAGGAAGAGGCGGAAGAGGAACGAGAGAGGGATCATGGCGGAATCAAGCATCGATCCTTTCTGCTCAGCTCTTCCCGCCACATCCCAGGATGTTTCTTATCCGCCAACAGGGCTGCCAACCAAGGCAGGTGAATGAATCCTTGGTACTTGCTACGGGATCAGGCAGTGCAATGAGTCAGGTCCGGAATCAAAAACGCGTCCCAGCCGCAGATTCATATTAACACAAAAGGCAAACAATGTAAGAACAGACCTGTTCGGTCAGGATCTCCGTCGGAAACCCTCCCGACAGTGGATCAAGCCAGCATGCTGGCCATCTTCGTCTTCATCATCCCCATCCTCAACATAATGCATGCATGGATCCCCCGCCAGTGATGCCTAATGATGCAACCGCTTCCTCGGTGACTCCTCCGAATGCGACCCCGATGCAAGAACAACTGATAATATCTCAAATGCCACTTCGAACCCAATAAAAACCCCGAGACAGATGCTGAGCAGAATCAACCTAAACGAGACAGTGGAGAGAACGTAAACCGGGTCTGTAATGATAATCCCACAGCCATGCAACGCAGAATAGCAACACACACACACACAAACATCAAAATCAGAGGGTATCGCTGATAAATCAAGGTACTCCTGTACCAACACACGCACAAACTAGAACACAAACAAGAAAATAACACCATGGACCCGCCGTCGTGGCGGTTCCAGATCGTCCATGCATCGCCCTTGATAGATAAGAAAGTAAAGCCAGAGATGCGAGACCATGCTGCCCTGCGAGCCCTCCTGTGGCTACCTTCGCGACTGTGATGCGCCTCGGGCTCCAAAAAAGACATCAGGAAAGGACAACGAATGCAAACCAATGCAGTCAAAAGCTGACAGAACGCCACTCCCATACTTGCACATGAATTGAAACAAAGACCACAGTGTGATACCGGTCGGAGACAGAGGGGAAGTCAAGAAGGCGTGGAAGAGACGGGAGCTCCAGGCATCTCTGTGAAAGGAAGCTAAGGAGGCAACGACGATGTAGACGCGGCGGACACCGTCGGGGTCAACATCGGAGACGTAGGAGAATGGTTGTCCTCGGAACTCAAGGGGATCTCGCTGCCCTTGTCGGAGCAGGCGTCCCTGTCTCGCTCAGTGGATGAAGAGCGCTTGAACACAGTTTGACCGATCTGGCGAAGGATACCCATTCGTTCCGCACGGAGTTCCTCGGCATCCAATCGTTGAACCGAAACCGGGTCTTCCTTGGTAATCTTGCAGAACAAGGTCGAGAAGAGATATTGGTCGCCACCGGAATCATATAATGGCAGGTAGCGGTAGCCTTGAGAGAGACTGGTGAGTTTGGCTGTGAAGGTGGCCAACTGAACGCTGCTATTGTTGCCCGCACTGCGGCCATCGAGCGAGCTCCAGACCGTCCAGCGGACAAACACCAGGTCTGGATATTTCGTCTCCAGCGAGAGCTTAAAGCGATCGTTGAAAATGGGGCTATATCCATTGCTCTGCTCGATCTTCGTGCGTCGACGGTGTGGATAACCAATGCCTGACATGCCATTACGCGCCGAAGCGTTCATGCCCCCCTCTCCAACCACTAAGCTCTGGCCACGATCATCGGCACTGAACATCTCAATCTCCACATACGGGTTGATATTATCATCCGGTCCAATGCTGCGAGGGCGAGGCAGTTGTTGGGCAGAGATGACGTCGACCGAGAACCGAACGAGCTTTCGGTCCGTCCCCTTCTTTCTCTCTTCGCCTAGGGGATTCACGGTGCGCAGGGACTCGGGCTTGAGAACGTAACCAGTGCGATCGGTCCCCGCCGCGAACATGGCTTGGTTCATCTGCATGCCGACATCGTAGGTCTGCCAATTCAGGGCGGCCATCTGCACACCGCGCCGCCAAAACTTGAGGGGATCGAAGTTTGAAGACCGTAAACGAAAGCCAGAAGGATATACCCTTGCTAGATATTTTCGGTTGTGTCTTTCAAACACGGCCTTGCTATCGGCGTCGCGGCAGATGCTCTCGAAAGAACGTTCCGCAAACGAGTACACATGGTTATACCGCTGACTTTCGGGGGACGAGAAGCTATGCCATTTGTAACCTCGAGTGTATACTCCCAGGTCCGACAGTGGCTTCGTGATTTTGCTCTTCTGACGCCGTTTCCGTTCAGCTTTCATCGACGACAAGGCGCCATCACTGTCTTCGGTGGCACTGCTGATGCTGGTGGTTGTGAAAGACCGTCGGTCTTGCGACATGAATGTATCGACACTATCCGGGCCAGCCGTAGAAGACCCAGAAAGAGGAGGAAGGGTTGAAACGGACGGGTACTCAGGCACCACTGGGCGCATGAATGGGGAGCTCGAGCTGCGCTTACGACCGGCGCTGATCAAGGAGTTCGCAGATTCTTGGCGCATATCACCCTGGGTTTCATCGCAAGTTTTGACTTTCACGAGTATGCGACGCTTTAGCTCCTCGGGGGACGGAAGGACAAACGTGTTCGTAAGAAGCGGTTCCAACACCAGTTGGTCTTTGAAGGTTTCCTTCATGATCTTGACCATGGCCAGCTGTTGCTCGGGATTGCAATGCACTTCAAGTGAAAGGATGAGGGGGAAGTCGGTGCTGATGAATGCATATCGGTTGATGACAGTGATGCAATCGGCGAACAAGACGCTAGTAGTCATGGTCCGGCCATGAGAGACAATGGGTCGGCCATCTGCTCCGTCCCAGCAATCAATCTCCACACAGCGACAACCTTGGGATAGGGCGCTGATGTACGCCTCGGTGCTGGACGCACCAGCTACTTGACGTCCCAAAAGATACGTGTTATGTGAGCTGGAGATGAAATATTCATTCAATGGACGGTCGAAACGGGACTGAGGGGGGCGAGAGGCATAGACCCCATTCCAGGAAGAAGAGAGAAACGAGGTAAAAGCGTCAAGTCCCATCCGAGAGACTCCACCGTCTGCATGTTCCGGAAGACTCGGGGCACGTGGCCTGGACTTGCGCACGAACCGGTCAAAGATAGATATCCAGTAGCTTCGGTCCGAGTCGACATCTTCATTCTGCACATCGCGGAGAAATGCCAGGAACTCATCGGTGGTGAAGCCCTCAGAATCGACAACACTCTCCTTGAAGATCGCCTTGACATCTTTCCTCTCCTTCAAGCGAGCAACAAAGTCGCTAAATTCCGAGAAATACAGCTTGCCCTTGTTGTTATTGTCCGCTTTAGAAAACTGAGCGCGAAGCATATTTTTGGAGCAATTGATGTGCAAACTGCGACAAACGCTCTCAACAGCTCCGAAATCCAGGCTTTCCAGCTCACCCTGCTTGAGACCATTGGGAAACAATCTCGCCATCTCACGCTGCCAGTGGGCTTTCAAAACCGCTTCACTCTGGCCCGAGCCAGCAAGACCAGCCATAAGACCGATCCTGTAGCGTGAGATGTGTTCGAGCGTCGTGGTCCAAAGATCAAGATAATAGTCCGAGGGGGCAATCAGATGTAGGGTCTTTACAGACCGTCCTTTCGATCGTTCTGCGTCGGCGATGACGATGGTGAACCATCGGCTTTCACGATCCTGCGGGACCTGGTGTTCCTCGCGGTAATTGCGAGCATCAGCGCCCACTCGGATTTCCTTGATATCATCGATATAGAACCGTTTCGCCGGGTTGGAGACATCCCAGTAGACCTTGCCGGCGTCGAGGTCAAGGAAGAAGCGCACCTGCTTCTGTCGCTTTTTGGTTACCTTGGTGAGGACTGTACCCCGTTGAATAACCGAATCAACCTTGGGCGCAACCGCACCAGCGTTGCGGGAAGTAGTGACGAAGTTCTCATTCTGCAAGCTAGAAGCTTCGGAGCCACACCAGACTCCCAGGGAGTCCAAAGCGTCATTGCTGTCCTCTTCGTTACTGGACTCTAGCGCACTCTCCCAGCTGTTTTGTCCGGTTTTGCTATCGCTCCGTCTGCGCATGATAACGGGACCGGAGCTGCGGTCTCGTTTGTCGTTATGCGAGGCCGACTGTCGCCTCCGGGTGAGCTTGCTGGCAGCTCCTCGAGAAATTCTGCGCATCAATCCCGGGCCTTTGTTGGGAATCTGACTAGCCGCATCCCCCGAGCCGGAGGCACTAGCGTTCCCAGGCACTGCCATTGCTGACTCTCCAAGCTCCAGATGAGCGGGAAAATTCAGAGGGAACGATTGTATTCGACCACGGAGTGCGTCGGTGGCTGTTTGCAAAGGGGTGCCCGAAGGGCTGGAAGCATTTGAGAAGTTATATGTGGGACGCAATGAGTTCGGGGTAGTTGTGTATGGATAGGCATAGGGCGGAGCGGAAGATGGAGTAGGGGCGGAAGGGACAGATGTGATGACATTATGTAGATTTGGAGGTTTGGAGAGTGAGCCAGTAAGTTTTAAACTCGCTTGAGTGTCGCCATTTACGGTCGAAGGCGACGAAGCGGCGGCGTAAGCCATTGCGGATACCTACCAGACGTAGCACCCAGCTGCAAAACGTGAGATTGTAGACCTGCCGTGAACCGTGCCAATGCTTGAGTCACCTGGACTCTTCAGGGGACGAATGAACAGCGACGAGCAGTAACTAGGCGGCCGAGTCGACCCTGAGATGGCGGCCTATAGCGAGAATGCAATACGAGCCAAAAAGGGGAACGGGTCTGGCTGAGCGATGCAAAAGCCACTTGCTTAGCGGGATTGCTCTGTCTTTGATATCTGCATCTTGGCCTGCCTCTGATGCAATGCGGAGAGCCCTGCCGGAGAGCACTCGCGAGGGTACGGGATTCGGGTTCCTGATAACAATTGAAACAGACACTGGCTTTGTGTAACAATAGCTCCGCGGGGGGGAAGGGTCTTTGATCTCTGTCGTCAACGCAATAAATTAAGAACGGTGGATGACTTGGGCCCCCCTCAGCCTTGGCCTGTTTTCGGAACCGATTTTCGTCACGTTTCCTGATATCCTTTGATTTGCCCGCGATGTCCTATCCTGGCTCCCTATTTTACCCCTCTTGGATGCGCCGATCTTCTAGTACGCGGGGAAAGCTGTCTCTCTGCAGCAGGAATGCGAGGACGTGCGGAGCTCAACCAATTGGCCGTATTTGGTTGCAGGCGGGTTGAGGTTCTTTTCCGTGGGAGGCAGGAGGAACGAGGACCCCCCCCAGGGCGAGTAAAAAAAAAATGGTAATGCAAACCGAAATTGGTGAGAGAAATTATGCAAGTCAAAGACCGTGTGCGCCGCGCATGTGCTTAGCTGTCAGCAGAGCCCCTCCGTAGGTATCTCTCTAGCTTCGACGGAGGCCGAAAGTTGGAAATTGAGCAGGGAAATCGGCTTCGCGTCGATTGGCGTCACTCCAGAAGGAGACTAGGGAAGGCTGCGCAAGAAAGGAGAATCGGCGACGAGGATCGGAAGTGCAAATGCAGGATTGCCTGCCAACGCAGTGATGCAGGTGGTCCAAAGGGGAAGGGTGATAATTTGAGCAATCGGAGATTGGACCGACCAGAGTAATCGTGAGGGTCGCGGTTGTCTAGTGTGGTCCGATATGTAGCTTTTCCAGTTTGCTGCACGGTTACGTGGAGAGTAGTAGAGGACCTGCAGTGAAAGGCGCCAGGATGTGAGTAAGAGAGTTGATCATGCGACGGAGGAAACTGTGCCAGCGTTATCCTTCGCCTGGGAAATTGGATCTCCACTTGCGGATGTCGATGGGTGCGAGGAGTTTCTGAGGCAGAAAGGGTCAGCGGAGTGTTGGCGGGATTTTGGTTTTCGCCCTCTTATGAGTCTCCCATCCACGCGAATGCGGTGTCGTACAGACAAGGGAGAAGTTCGGAGGGAAGGATTTTGGAAGTCGATTTCGAAGAAACCGATGGATGTTTCAATTGAAAGAAAGCTGGAGTGGGTACTTACTGACGTACTCCGTACCTGTGTGTGGTACGTATCGTTGTATTGTCAACTGGGAATGGGCGCATACGCCGTCCGGACGGCGTAATCCCGGTGGTAAAATAACCAGACTGGGGACCGAAGGTTTCCACCCCACGTAAGACCCAACAACCAGCCAGAGGGCGCCGAGGTGAATCTTTTCCTTCCTCTCTGGGCAGCCGGCCGGGACCCGCAGCAGTATTTGGGAGGCCAAGTAAGACTGAAAAAAACGTGGGCCTTGATCTTCGGGTACCAATGACAACGCTCAGGTAATGATGATATAAGATCAGGATAATGATGATGGTAGTGGATGACAGTGATGATAACAGAGGCGTTTTGTTGCGTCGTTGATATGATTCTAGCCCCGTTCTTCAATGCACACATACACTCTCTCTGGGGGCTCCTGGGGCTTTTCTCTCAACCATCTAGGGAGTACCACTTGATGATAACCGCAATGCAGTCCAGGAGGGAAGACTTGTGCGTTCCTATATACTGCCGGGTAAGGGCCGGGAAAGGGATAATAATATTCATTAACCTTTAGTTCAGGTATGCTAGTGAGGTAGTCTAATCAAACTGGACCGTCATTACTGGGCACCTGCTCCAGATTAAAGTCTGTTGAGGGGTGAGCTGTCCACCGCGAAACATCACAACGGCAGCCCAAGGGATTATGGGACTAGCCGCGATCATGAGATCCTATGAGGCTCCTTTCATCTACGCTCCGTCCTTTCTTCTTTCTCTTCTGCTACGGTGATTGGTGTGCAGGGAAAAGACTGCCGGTTTTCTTTTGGGCTTCCCCCGTTGTTCTCCCCCAACGTCCGGCTTCCTGCAGCCAACTATTCAACAGGATAACAGTTTCTAGAGTAGTTGTTACCGAGTTCTGTCACGAGTATTTTGCCTTTGAATGCAATTGGTAGGATCCTCCAGAGCTGTTGACTCGCTCCACCATTTCCCAGGAGATCAGTTGGCACAGTGAACAGACCCGATCTATTGGACGATCATCCCTTGACGGTGGTATCACTGTCAATCAATCGTGCGGGTAGACACCTAGGCGGACTGATAGGTATGTTGTTATTTGTTTCACCTTTGGGGGCAAGGCAGATCGTTAGGTCGTTCGGGGTATATCCTGACAAGGCAGAAAAGGGGAAGGTGAAGAGGACACTGGGACCTAACGTCAGTTGCTATGGAGGATCCCATTGCTGTAACGGACTCTCCAGCAAGAAAGAAGGTTGGTTCCCCACGGACAATCCGTCCTGCATACACACGGGTACGCGGTTACGGAGTACGGAGTTATCCACGTACCACTAGGGTAGATACCATCACTACGCAGGAGAATCCGAAGCATGCCTGACCGTCGATCCACAAACACTATTACCGTGTCTATCGCCATTATTGATGTTACAGATCCCTCTTGAGGCACCGGCACGGCGGTCCCTCTGGGGAGATATGTGGATCTGGGATTCCCATCCGCTGGGGTCTCCCTTCGTTTCCCGTTTCTGGGTCCCGATGCCAACCTACCTTATCCCTGTCGCCCGAAGTCTCTGGGCTAGGTAGAGACTGCATGCAATGGCTCCCAGGCCACTAGTCGCATGTACGAGCGTGTTGGGAATTGGGCGATTCCGACCATCGGGGGGGTTGTCACCTGACACTCCGGACTGGGATGTGCAGACCGCCTAAAACTTAAATACTATTTTAGCTGGGCGCTGATGGTCTTGTCCCGTTTCGTCATGATTCCTTTAATTTCCCTCAGCATGCAATCATGTTGTGTTGAAGGGAAAGGGGGGTTAAAAAAAAGGGTCACGGAGGAAAGGCGGATAATGAGTTGGGCAAAATGACAGTTGGTGCCGCTTCATCCTTACTTGACATTATTGTGGAGCTTCAAAGTGGTTCGCTCGCATTTTCTAGGTTCGCAGTTGGAACAAGAATGCGAGCGAGAGGAGGGGGGGGTAATTTGTCGGTAAATTAAACACCAAGAGATTTTCGATTGAGTCATCCCAGCCCTGTCCTCACCCGAACGCGGGGGAGAAACACAGCTAGTACAGTCGTAGTAATATTACACGCGTTAGAACTCTGAGGCTGAGGCGTGGCAGTGGCAGTGAAACCATCGCCGGGGCGGTGCGGAAAGGGGAAGGGGCCGGAAAGTGGGTGATGACCAGCCAACTTCTCCCATGGTAAGAAACAAACGAAGGTAATCGGTAATCATGTAACCATCATTTCCAATGACGGATGTGAATCTCGTCATCATCATTCTTCTACGGATACGGAGGACTCCGGACAAGCACAAAGGAGATGCTTCGTTTGCATACATTTGGGCATAACTCTTCGGCACATTCAGCCCTCTATCCCAAGTTATTGGTCATTAGGGTGGTGTACCCAGGGCAATGCTTGTAGTTCGTCATGGACAAATCTCCTGGCCTGCGACACCTTGGATACCCAAGGTCGTACCAGGACGGCGGCAACAGCCTACAGGATGATGAAGAAGCGGTCAAAGAGCCTAGTTAGTAGTATTCTTCCGGAGGCAGACAGATGATGGGAATCACGACATGTCCAAACAGAATTCTCTCGGTGTGGATCTTACAAATCGTTTTCCTTTTCCATTCAATTTTTCTTTTTTCTTTTTTGCCCTTCCTCTGCCCTATGACACCATGGATCTTGGTTGCCCTTGGCTCCCACTCCGGTCGCTCGATTTTTAGACGAATGACGGAGTAGTACGGAGTAGCCACCAGTAAATCGGACTACAGGCACCATGTACCGGCGAAGCTACGAAGGTATGGGGTACCGGGATAGACTGCATGGCTCCCCTACAGGATTATCGACAGCTTAATCTCCTTGGCTGGGAGGTTGGGATGAAAATAGTACTACTACTACTACCGGTTACGCCGAAGTCGTGTCTGCTTGTCCTTGACTGAAGGCAACCGGGGGTAGTAAGCTGCGGGGCGTTCCTCAACCCCGCACAACCGCTGAGCCATTCTGCTGAGTTGGCGATGCTGCTGCCATGCCATCGTCTTATCCTCTTCATTTGCGATGTTTGTTACGTTTAGCTCCTCCTTGGCTTCACATTGAGTGGTGGTTCGTGTTGTAACCACATTTCTTCTCAATGTAACGCATGTCTCTTGTCAGCTCTACTACTTATAACACGCCGACTAACTTCAAGGGATCGTCCCCTTCGCATACGTCGCGTCATTGCATGAACAGACTCGATGATTGACATACAGGATGCATGGTCGTGGATTCCGGGGTTCTATCCTGGTTCATGGGGGATTCAGTTTGGAGCAGTCGTCCATCAGGCTGGTCAATTACCTCGGAGACAGGAACCCACTTGCGACGAGGAATCCGAGACAGCTCAGTGATGCGATCTATCTTGCAACGGCAAGCGTATCGGCCGGGCCGTCTAGCGATTGGCCTTTACTGAACTAGGAAGTTTCTCCCTCCAATGATGGCGGCTCTGAAGATGCAAATGACCATGTGCTGCGGCGTAGCGTTAACGCTCTCGATTCCTACAGGAGGAGGAGGGTGTGGGAGTCAAGCAGGCAATGAATAACGATCGTGATAACCACGATAACACAGCACCCGATCTTGCTCCGACCGATCCGTGCGCTAAATTGATATCGCGGCTGTGGCGGAAATTCTCCTTTGTAATCACGGGACACGAGTCGATTTCGAACGAGCGGATTCCAGCTGACGACGTAAGGGAATTCTGCGCACCTTGACAATCAGCAGAAATCATAGGCTGTCCATGCATATCCAGGTAGCGCCGCTGAGCGTTCTTGATAAGGGAGATTACAATGTAAGCGCTGCGCCTGGTTAGCTGGCGGAGTAACTGCATGCTTGAATGATATTCATGTCATAGTGGATGCTGTATGCATGCAAGTACAATAGGCAGCAGTGGGCAGTATTGAAATCCTTGCCCCTCCCACTCCGTTGATCAGAGGAGGGGAAGCTGAAAAAAAAAAATGACCCATGCTTCAGGTTATCGCCGTCTCGCGTGCATTGACGATTCTGACCGCTTCCATTTTCTTGGATTCTATTTTGACCTAGCGATCAGGCCATCATCTCAGGCTATGTTGAAACATGGCTCTCATCAAGCGAACAAAGCCGATTGACTTGATGATCCGGAGGGGCAGCATGATAGCCCAGGGTGTGGGAAATGGTGCATGAGAGGGGACGTGGACAAGGAAGAGGGACAGAGACGGAAGTAGTTGAATGCTGTCATTTTTATGTTGTATGATCTACTCCGGACGTGGACTATTCGTCATAGTATCTACTATGTAAGCCTTTCTTCTATTTCCCTCTCTAGTGCATGGCAAAAGGTCCGGCACTTTGAGGGGTACTGCCAGCACTACTCCGTATGGAGTATCACTATTGGTTCAATAGCAACCTGAGGCTGTGCTGTTAAAGCAAGTCTTGTTATGAACATGGCCAGGGGCGACAGAAGACATCATGTCGATTATCTGACTCTTACTATACAGCAAACAAGTTATTGTGCATGTCATGAAGGCATGGATGTTTAGCGACCACACGTGCAGACCGCACCGAGGTATCATTGGCTGAAGGAGCATTATCAGACACAGCTGCCGAACTCATAGTACTAAGTACTACTACTAGTACTCCGTAGTCCGTAGTATCTGGTACGTACAACATAGTACTATGTATGTACGAATCTGAAAGGTCCACACACACACACACACACACACACACACACACACACACACTGGAAGATGGCAGCCGCTGTGTTTCTATGCGTGCATATAATTGGCCATCACATTCTAGGCGGTCTGATCACTGGACTGAATCCCTTGGAAGGGCGAAGTAGGGATTTAGTGCTATTGTCTAGTGGACAGGTATCTGCTAACTTTAGGCATCCAACTACTAGTAGTTAGTAGTTAGTACTGTATACTAAGACCTACTAGCTAGTGTGTGGTACATACGGAGTACTACTATGGGACGTGTCGTAAAGATTGTAAAAATGGTGATCATGTGGGCCAGTTTAGTAAGCTCGATTCTGTCGGTTTTATGATATCAGGACCCGATTTAATTGATTTTGAAGCCATTCGGAAGCTATCCAACAGGAAGCGGTAGGAAGGCGGAAGAGATAATCAGACTTGCCACAGTGGGTAATTTTTACAATCTTTTCGACACATCCCATAGTACATAGTATTATCTACTAGTAGTCAACGCGGGCTGCCTGAATCAAAGGCAAACCCGGCAACTGGGTACCGGGCAACTTCCCACTTCACGGGGGAATTAACAACCGCCCCTATGATTGGACGGACTCGAGGCCTCGTGGGGCTATCCCCAAACGGCGGCCCACTCTTGACAGGCTTCCAAGCCTTCGATTGCGGTTTCCTTTCGCTCAGGATCTCGCACCCGAGAACTCCTTGCTACGATCACACAGGCTGATGAATGATACGATGCAGTGAGAACGACCCTTGGCATTCCTTATCCTGCGGTGTCTTACTACTCTAGGCAGTAGGTAAGTTGACCGCTTTCAGTCGTAGCGTAGTAGTAGCGACCGATCATCCTGGACTTTGAATTGTAGTATCAGAGAAAATCTTATGACTACCGCAGTGTTGATTAACTAGTATCGTTCCTCGTTTCCCCTTTTCATCCCGACCCAAAAAAATTTTGATGTCATGCAATCCACCCCAACCATGTCTGAATATCGGAGCATCTGTGCACACAGCGCGTTGCGTAGATCTTTACTAAGTGCACTACGACGTGTTACTAGTCAGATTACTCTTCGCATCAGCGCAATAAATTGGGTAAATCTATGACATCATAGCTATGATAGCCAGTATGTGACATGTTCCAGGGTGCCTTATCTTGTTCACCAACCAAAGAGGGAGGACTACGCAGGAAAATGAAAGCGGGAGACGGTTTGAATATCGGACAAACGAGAGTCAACTGGAGGTTTCGAGGGCTTATCATGTCCACCAGCCTTGGTTTGCTTCCACTATAGGTATTACGATGTCACGGGTTTTGTTTGAGATTGGTTATCGGTAATTTTATCTGTGCGTATCGTACGGAGTACTAGTCAGCTATTGATGCCATAGATTGTTACTCAAACACAGTTTTGGGCGGCTGCCCTACTCCTCTTATGGGAAGGGCTTGTCCCACAACCTACGATCCATATCGTCAGACTGGAGCGCCCTTGTTCTCATACTTTTTTTGTCCTCAACTCTCCTTTACTAAGCCCCTCCCCTTCTCTTATCCTTTACCAATGAGTCATAAGGAGGTTGGGTTTTCAAAGCATACCCAGGATAATTATAAGAGAGATCGGCCGGTACACAACCGGTAGAACGGTTTTGACTCTCAAAGAAGGTCCCCTATCACCCTAGCCCAGGCTCTGGTAGGTTTTCGGTTGCTGCGGCCGGGTGCAGGACCTAACTGGGTAACCATGATCACTTGGACTTTAGTAATAGAGGTGGCCGAGGGAGCCGTTCCCAACTGGATGGAACGTTGCGCCCCCTGTACCGGGGTCTTTCAAGATAGTTGTGATGATGTTCATGGCTGTTTTACAGAGAGGGCGTATTGGAATTACAAAAGGCGGTAAAAATACCCGTCCCAGTAAATACATACCCGAACCGTACCAAATTACACACACCACCATCATTAGTAACAGCCCGCAGTACCTTAGGGGTTTTGACTTTGGCATACTGAGTCTTGCCGTACCTTAATCCTTCTTCTTCCTCGTTTCTTTTTCTTCCCTGAAACTCTAAACCTAATAGATCTGTCGCCTGCCACAGGACACCCCCGTAGAACGAGGCTGCATGTCCCGTGCACCCTGCAGTCTGGGTATTGAGGGTGTTGGGGCAAGGCTACTAGTGTCTGATATCGTGTAGTAGTAGTTGGTGATAGGGGGAAGTGGAGGAGGAGGAGGGGGGGAAATGTATGCACCACTCCGGAAGAGTCCATGCCTGAGGCAAAGCGCAAAGGCCGTCTTAGCGGAGCCTCGTCGAGCCTGTTCCTTCGATGCGTCTTCGATGCTTCAACCTTCTTCGCTTTCTCCAATCTACGGTCGCACGGCACACGCTGCAGGGTGTCATTCGGTCAGCGCCTTGGTCTTGATCCCAATAATGATGCCGCGATCCGGTTTTGTTATGGACAGACTTTGCCTATCGGCCATTCAGCCAGACAACGTGTTGTGGCTTGCTGATAGCCGAATGATTCCTTCCTATTGACAATGCAGTACGCACGGGCAAGCGCCCTCTGGCTGTTGTCATCTCCATACGGAGTAGTCCATTCATTATCGACACCGAAGCCTCGTGACCGCCCAATAGTTTGGTTTCTTTTCCTCTGCCTTCTAGGCCCCCTACTTCAGTTTCCCGCCATATCGGTACCGCATTAGGATATGGCCTTATTGACCGTCTTGACGGGCAGGACTCCTCTCGATTAGCTCCTCATCGTTCGTTCCTCAACCTATCGGAGGGGTATACTCCCACGAAAACCGAGACCTGTGACACCATTCACAGAGACAACTCTCGCAGGGGTAGGATTCCATTCTGAGACATGTCGACTTGGCGCAACCAATTTAAATGGTCAGGATTTATGCCTGGCAGCCTGCGTTCCTTAAACATCCGGCCCAAGCGGGGGACGGGGCAGAAATGCTCTTGCATCGTGCTAATGGGGACCCTGGCCCCAGGTCCCTGGCTCTAAATTGAGGCTACTATGACATCGGCCGCTTCGGCCCACTGCAGTGGCAATACGTACACACCCGGAGAGAGGAGGGAGAGAGCACTGCGGAATTGACAACCGTAACTTGCCTCCGGCTCCAACCTTGTCGGACCTTGAACATAAAGCTCATTGAGGTTATGAAAGCATAGAGCTCAAGCTGAACCCCCTCATTGCCCCCACGATGGGGTTAGACTTCTTCGGTAGAAGTATAAGCCCTGCCTGACATCCGACGGGTTGCAAGGTTGCTGTTAGCCTGTTACGGTTTGTGACATTTCCGGTATTCCTTCCAAAGTTGAGACCCCATCATCTCACACAGAGGTCTAGACTTGATTCCTTTCCTCGGGTTCCAACCCAATCACCTTGACGAGACTTAGATGGTCATGACATAATTTTTGTGCCGTGTTCAACAGCCAGGGACAAATGGTGCAATGCTGGGACAGCCGACATGACTCCCCGGTGACGTTATTTCTCGCGCCTGTACGGGGTACTTTTCTCGGATAGCGATACACTAAGGGTTGCCTAAGGGCTGAACCGTGTTGACTCGTGACCAACCAAGGCCATCGGTTTGAGCATTCCTTGGTGGCTGGATTCCACCCCGTTCCACCACAATCACCATTCCCTGGCCCCCGAGCTGGATCATCGGCTAAAAATAACTGGAGACACACCCATCTACACAATCAGTAATTTCTATTGGACTGGCGACTTTGGTACCTGGGTTCGAGAATCCTTCGAGAATCGGGCCAGACGGTGCAAGGGCCGTGACCGTGTGGAAATGGTTGAGGTGATACTATGTCCGTACCGACAGTACTAATGCTTGCGACGCCGGTCAATTCCGTTTCGCAGGTTTTCCGTTTCAGCTTACGGTGGTCCAGTCAAGCGAACAACCCATGAAGGCCCTATGTGGGACGATTCCCGATCCAGCATATGCTGCGACCCCAATAAGAACATGCTCGTAGGACGGCGTTGTCGCCCTTGCCGTTATCAGATTGGACTTCGGCTGGCCTTGTGCTACTGCATTGATTGCGTGCCACAGGACCGTCTATCCCACTGGACGGTGCATCTGCAGGCAGTCCGGCCTTACTACGCCGGCAAATGCATAGCTCTCAGCAGTCACTTTGGCGTAAAACACTGTCTCTCGACACGTGTCACCCTCAACGATGCTATTTCACTCTTTGAACACAGTCGTTGAATGCCGGAGATAGAGGGCAGGATTGGGGCAGTAAGCCGAGGGCCATGCCGTCTGGAGTGTAGATGGGCTTTGCCTGGCTGTGTCCGCTTTAGCTGTGATTCGTTTCGTCTTTTTCCCCTCTAGATTTCACCTGTCTGGCTCCTGATTTCCTAAATAAGTCGCTCCAAATCCGGTTGCTTTGTTCCCCATCCAACGCGCGCCCTTTGGCGCCGGCCTGGTTCTCCGACTTCTCATTTGCTGCAAATCTCCACTTGACCAGGAGCCGTTCTCCAGAGTGGCAGCACCTCAATCTACACGAAACCAGCCTGCGGAGGCGAATCGTATATGGCTTCTGTGTGTTGCTTGTTGCGAGATTGCCGATGCGACCCGGTGAGCTCGGCCTTGTGGGCCAAGATGATGCTAGGGTCCCTGGATATTACACCTACGAGGCCTTTACAAGCAACACGTTAACGGCTCAACGCCTCGTACGACTACGCCAACAGTCAATGGCACTACTGACTCGATTTGATATGCGGCCATTGGATCCAGTGGGTTACAGCATTGATAACGAAACTAGCGCAAGGCGATTAGGTTACAATTCCTAGCGCAATCGCATGACCAATTGCGTGCTGTGATCCCCCAAACCCATTCTCCTTGTAAGCTCATGATGTTTCGCTATGAGGCTGAAGCAGCAACTCCATCAGGCCCATTGAAGGTGCCCTCCGCGTGGAGCACATTTGATTGTCGGCTGATTGCAGCGCGGTTGGGCGGCACTAGTCAATGAGGATGGATACGAGGCGTCTTCGTAGATGACGGAATCACACGGCTCACCCGCAACTCTCATGACCCAGACGCACCCCAAAGCCGAGCCAACAGCCTCGCGCGTACGCTCTCTTGTTCCCCGTCGGCCTTGTCGGCTTATCCTTACGCGGTGGATGGGTGGAAGGTGTTGCGACACGTCAGAGACCCGTGCCGGAAGCGCTCGGTCTCGGGAGGGCGGCTTGTGCGTTGGATCTTGGATCTAATTTATATGCCGTGTTTTAATCTGAGGCTCTAGATACCGCTCTGGCGCCATGTGTGGAGCTCGTATACATTGCGTGTTGAAACATAGCTGGATATCCTGTATCGAGCCCTTTGCAACGGGCTGGGGCAGTGTCGCATCGTGTTACCTCGGACCCCCCGATCCTTGGTCCCGAAACATAGCATCCGGGCTAAGAAAGACTGCACCAGTCAGCTGCTTGTCACCGTGCAAAGGATTCACTCATTCGATACAACCCCGTCAGCTATCCAGGCCGACGACTATGGCTTCAGAATCGTAAAGGGGGCGCGTAGAAGGGCCGCCGTAGAGTTGGACGCGCTGGCCAGCAACAAATGCAGCACAAGTCACCTGCTCTTTCCCCGACAACGCAGCGCCGCCGCCATCGCACTTTGCCTCCCCCTCCCTAGTCCTTCGCAACTCCCCTCGGATTGCATCGACCAGAACCATCCCGGTAGACAAGGCAATTGCCTAGATCCGAGGTTTCTACCCTCAGCACGGTGCTCCCTCGACCCTCGACCCACGAGCAACGGCCATCATGGACCTCTCCAAACCAGTCGACCCCGCCTTCACCAAGGCCCTCCCCAAAATCGAGGTAGGTAATATCCACCCATCCACTTCGATGCACATCATCGAACCCGTCCCCTCCCCATTCATCACGCACTACCCCGGAAGTAAAGCAAGGAAGCAAGAAAGAAAAAATTCCCGATCGTTAACACACCTCACCTCCAGCTCCACGCCCACCTCAGTGGCAGCATCAGCCGGCAATGCCTGCATGATATCTGGGCGAAGAAGAAAGCTCAAGATCCGAGTTTCAGCGTCGAGGATCCATTCGTCTCCATGCCCCCGGGCAAAGTGGACTACTCGTTGCAGACGTAGGAAGCCTACATGCCTAGTACCTCCCACTATCACTACAATCCACCCCCCAACCAACTGCCCTATCCAAAGAACATGCCATATATACCGGGCGACTCCCGCTAACACCCCATACAGCTTCTTCCAGTCCTTCAACAAATCCATCTACCATCTAGTCAACGACCTCCCCAGCCTCACCTACGCCACACTCTCCGTGCTAACCGACTTCCAAAATGATGGCGTCACCTACCTCGAACTCCGGACCATTCCGCGCGCCTCCCCATCCTCCACCTTCACAAGGGAGGAATACCTCATCACGGTCCTCGACGCCATCACCCACTTCCAATCAACTCAGACACCTTCCCAAAAAATGACTATAAATTTAATCCTAGCCCTAGACCGCGGCTACAGCACCCCATCCTCAGCCCTAGAAATCGTAGACCTGGCCATTGCCCACCGCGCACGCGGCATCGTAGGCATCGATGTCTGCGGAAACCCAACCAAAGGTGATGTCTCCATCCTCCGGGCCGCGTTCGCAAAAGCCAAAGCGAACGGATTGGGGGTGACGGTCCATTTCGCGGAGATGGAAGAGGTAGCCACGCCCGGGGAGTTAGAGACCTTGTTGGAGTTTGAACCGGATCGGTTAGGACATGTGATTCATGTGCCGGAGGAGTTGAAGGGGGAGATTGCGCGAAGACGGTTGGGATTGGAACTGTGCATGTCGTGTAATGTGCATGCCAAGATGTTTGACGGCGGCTTCCTGGATCATCATTTCGGCTACTGGAGGTTTCAGGATTGTCCGATTGTGCTTTGTGTGAGTATTTTCTCTTATCGTTGCCCTTATCCTCTCTACCCCCTTTGGACGGTCGGTTCGGAGTGGTTTACGTTTGTTTACTGATGATGTGCAGACCGACGACGTGGGTTTCTTTTGTAGCCCCGTGTCCAACGAATACCTCTTGGCTGCAGAGCACTTCCAGCTCAACCGGGCGGATGTCCTGAACATCTGCAGGAAATCCTACGGGGTGATCTTTGGAGGCGAGGCAGAGAAGGAACGTCTGAGACGGCTGCTAGATGACTTTGAGGCAAACTACGGCCAGTGAACGCTAAAGATGAACTGGTTACTTTTTCTTTCTTGGGCAGAGAGACATCCCTGCTACAGACAGCCGCCCAGTACCGAAAGGATATTCATATTTAAAATACACAGGCAGAACATTACCTTTCAATCAACTCTGCCATCTGAACCGGCCTTCTTTCAGCGTCTTGATGACCCCCAGAGGCATAGACTCCCGACTCACAGCCGCCAAATTGCCGTAGGTCCTCACCATTTCCTTCTGGTACAGCTCCGCCGTCCACTGCCAATACGCCGACATGTTATACCACTGGTCCGAGATCACTCGGCGATTCTGGGCATCTTTGGCGACGGTCTCATCCAGGGACATTTGGTGTCGGTGCAGTTCCGGAGTCAGATTGACGCTGATCTCCTCAGGAACACGGATCAGATCCTGGTACGCAGCCAAAAGGGGACGACTGTAGGTCTCCGAGTACCTGGTATATTCTTCCAGAGACAGGTCAGCCGAGTCGTCATCGACGCCAGTACTGATTGTACCAGTAGGCTCGGCAGAGCCGCCTGCCTCGAATCGCTGCTTAGCAGCGTGGTATTGCACCTCGTATTGCAAAAAGGCCTTCTGCAGTCGACCCTGCGGCGTCGCTTTGATACCCTCTCGCATGGCGAGAAAAGGGATATACGGGTTCAGAAGCTCCAGCCCGCCAAATTCTACCGGGAAGTAGAAAAATCCTTCCGGGAGGTCGTTGACCCCAAATCGATCCGCAATTACGTGGCGCAGGTGATCGGTCACGCCGCTAGAGCTGTCGGGGAATAATGTGCGTTCAATGCGGCTGAGCGTCGAGATGGCCATGTCGATATGGCTTCGTCCGAAACACATGGCTGGCTTGGCAAAGTTATTGGCAAAAAACCGCCCGAAGTAACTGTTCCATGCCTGCGTCCACGAAAAGACGCTCTTGCAGGATGCGAGCTGGCGCCGCAGCTCTGAAATATGGCTGTCGACCTGCTCTTGGTCGATGACGAACCGACCCTCCAAAGGATCAAGCTTCAGAAATCCCCAGCGAATATCGCCTTTGGGCAGGGGATCGGGGTCCGACAGTTCACTCTGGCAGCATTTCCCATCTTTGCCCGCCAATCGCACCGTTCCCGTCTTTTCCTCGTTGAATTCGAGGCCCATGGTTTTCGTAAACTCCGTCATTGTCGCCCAGGCTTTGACGCAGATTTCTTCATGCCCCCAAAACCAAAAGTCGTCGTGCAGCCGATAGAGATAGGCCCCATCGGTGTTTTGGTTGACCGCGAAATCCATGCAGAATAGAACGGCCTCCCCAAAGCAACTTGAGAGGGCATGACTCATGGGGACGCCCCGTTTTCGAACCTGTTTGGGCGCCCCCGACCCGTCTTGCACAAATGTAATGGGGGTTTTCAGGAAAGTATGGAAAAAGCTTAGCCAGGTTTGCGGAACCCCAAAGTATTCCAACACCGTCAGGATTGTGGTATGCGCGAGAGAAGGCCCGAACCACTTGAAGTCCGATCGGATGGCGGTGAACTGGCCATGCAACGAAGTGTAGATCAAAGATTCGGTGATCAAGAGATGTAGGAGCGAGTGCTTCGTGGCCAACGGGTTTTTCTCGGTGGTATCGGGCTTCTGACCGTCGTCATCATAGGAGCGCATGCCCTCATCCACGGAGGAAGGCAGGAGGGTCATGAAGTAGTCTCGTATGTACGTATCCTTTCGGTGGTCATTGACGCTTGATATTCCATGGCGCTGGGTGCGTTCTCCAGTAAAACGAGAGCGACGAGACATTTCAGGCCGGGATATTTGTTCACGCAAGAACTTCCATGCTGGCGTGTGGAGAAATGATTTGAAAGCAGACTGAAGGGTCACGGACCATTTTACCCCCAGATACTCGAACATGAGACTGTCCAGCAGATCCTCGTCCATGAATACCCGATATTTACCATTCAGCTGACGACGCATCTCCACTGGGATGCCCCCAGTAGGCCAGTTCCAGTGGTCCAGAGACGCCAGACGCATATTAAGAACGTCTGCCACCTCCTGGGCGACGGCGGGATTGCGCATGAACTCCTTCAATACGGCCGTCTTCTCTTTTGTGAGCAAGTCCGACTTGAGCAACGAGTCCGACACCCAGTCCAGATCGCTCACTTCGAACCAAGTCTTTTTCGATGCAAAAGCAGTCCCAAAGGTCTTGATTTCTTCTCGCAGTTCTTTCAACGCTTGCTGGGAGGGGGCTGTCGCTTTGAACAGATTGTCAAGGTAGGCTCGGATGGCGCTTGCATCGACATCTTCCTCGGTGAAGACCAGGGATTCCCATGTGGCCCGCTGCTCTTGCATTTCTGCGCGACCAACCTTTTCGAAGCTGATGCCTTCCTGACCATCTTCGTCCGATGTGGGAGAAGCAACTCCCCCTTCAAAGTCACCCAGCCATTCCGTGACCAGGTTGCTATAGAAGTCGGCATGTCTGTGCCTTAGCTCTAGGAATCGAAGCTCCTCCTCGAGCTGGGTAATCCAGTCCTTCAAACTGCGATCTGAAACCGACGGATCATACTTGCTCTGCAGAAGAAAACGACGAGTATTGGCGTGAGTCGCGCGCTCGGTACGATCGGCAACCGCGGTATTCTCATCCGACGAACTGTCGGTATCTAGGTCCTCCTGATCGAGTGCATCATTGGGGAACCCTTTGAGCTTGGTTACGCCTTCCAGGAGGATCTGGGCCTTGGAGCGCAGACTCGGGGCATCCTCGGCCGCTCTGACAATTTCGACTCTCCGCTTCTCAAATAGGGCTCGCTGCTTTGATAGTTCCTTGATCTTCGTGGCGGTGATTGAACCTAGAGTCTGAGGAAGAGCGCCGCCGGACGACATGTTACTGGGCTTTCCGATAATGCGCGGGGAAGATTGGATGATGACTGAAAATGGGATAATTAGAGTTCGGGGATGCGATCAGTCAATGAGTGGAGGAAGCAGAGAGTGTCAGCTGGAGTAGTGAGGAGGTGATAACCCAGGGACACCTTTTTAATGGTACTAGCCTCTGGGTTAAGGAAGGAACGGCAAGAACGAAGGAGAAGCAAAGTGGTAGTAATTGTTTGATGGGAGAAAAAAGAGATTGAATTGATCGACCGAGAATGATCGGCGCGGGGCAAGCACGAGGGGCTCCATCTAAATAGCCACTGGTGGGGTCGCGGGCACTCGAGCGGGAATAGTCTCATCACCAAGAACGCATCTCATGATGGGGACAAGCGATGCACGGCGGCCTCCAGAAAGGGACCCCGACCATCCCAAACGGGACCCCGACCGGGGCCATCGCTTACCAGGCCGGGTCCAACCGCTTGAGTTCGAGCCAGCAGTCATCGTACTGCATTTCCAGCCAGCTCCGACCTTCCAATTGCCCTACGCTTCGGATTTGCCATTGCTGGACGAGCGCCATGACCGCTCTCGCTAAGACCAGCAGCGCCAAATCCCTTCCAATGCAGCCACGGGACCCTTTGCTGAAAGCAACGAACTTGGTCTCCATTTGCCGCCGGTGTTCATCATCTCCCAGCCAGCGCTGTGGTGTCCATTCGTCGACATCATCCCCCCAGAGCTTGCGCGACCGACCCAGAACGTATGTATTGGCGGACACAGTGGTGCCAACCGGTAGCGGACTCGACAGGCTGGGAATAATGCCTTCAGCGCCAGGCTGGATCACTCGAGGAAATGCAGTGGGGAAGACTGCTCGAAAACGCATTGTCTCTTTTATCACGGCTTGTAGCTCGAGCGGGATAGGGGCGGCCATTGTGCTGCTTCCAATAAATGCTGCCTCCTGACGGATCTTTTCTTGCCAAAACTGCCCTTCTTCTAGTCCCAACTGGTAAGTGATGGCCGTGAGAGCGGCCGTCGTGCTCCCAGGGCCGGCGAAAACCATATTTATGGCCTCCGCCAGGATTTCCCCCTGTGTCATACGATTTACATCGTCGGCAGGAACTTCCAGCCAGCTTTTCACAATGCCAGGTTGCGGAGACTGCGCGATGCTTTCCGGATCCCGCATGATTGAGAAATGGCCCGCAGCCATGAGGCCAGCCATTCCAGTTGGTATCCCATCTTTCGTGTAAAAAGGCCTGCGAAGTAGAGCACTGACGGTTCGACTGTTCATGACCCACCCGTAAGTTGGCCACAAGGAGAAACTCCATGCCATCTTGGTCGTCTTGCGAAGCTGCGAGCAGATGTCACCGGCCGCGGCGCTATCAGTGTAAGGGTGTGATGCCAACGCCGGGCCAAACAGGATCTCCAGCATTGTGTCCAGAGTGAACTGGGTCATCAAAGGAGCCACATTCACAGCGGCAATCCCGTCATCTGCTGGACGTCGCGATGACTCCAGTCGGGACAGTAGGACGGCGACATGTTTGGTAACCACGGACTCATATTTTCCTACCTTTGTCCCGGATAGGGCCGGTCCAAAGACCTTCTTTTTCTTTTGACGATGGACGGCATTTGATTTGGTCGAGAAGATACTCATTTCACGTTGGCTGGGACCTCGCCCAAAGGTGAAGAAGTCCCCCTTCTCGACCGACTTGTTGAATCCATAGATGGCATCAAAATCCTGCAGACTTGAGAAGGAGAGCCAGTTGGGGGCGACACGGACTACGCGACCGTATTTTTCATGCAAATAGTGTTCCGAAAGATGGTGGTGACCGCCCAGGAAGGTGAAGAAGCGCCTTGGGGATGGAATAGTTAGTGCAATGGGTTCTAGGATGGATACGGGTGGGTCAGGACGAACCAAAGGTTCGTAAAGCGGGCCCAGAAGGGCCCTGGATAGCGTGCCAGAGGATGGAAGTAGCACAGGTAAACACCCCGAATGACGAGGCTGACCACTGCAAGCTGGGCCAGGATGAAAATCAGAGAGGTCATGGTGCTCCGTAGGGTGTTCATTCAATCAGGATGCCGGTTTCATAGTGGATTGGTGAAGCAGCGAATGTCAGGAAAGAGGACAATGGGTGGAAGTTGGAGGAGGTGAAGACAAAGAGGACGAGGACTGGAGGATGGGAGACCCCGCCATGCGTGTCACGCGATCCTGGGATTTGGGTTGGACCTGGCGGTCCATGGCGGAGTTGCGGCGGACGTCGGTGTCTATGATTCTCACTGTTGGCGACAGGATGCAGTCCGTGTAGATTCGTATTCGCTCCCTCCCGTGGCAGTGGGGGCGGAGCGGCAAGCTTATCGATCCGTCAACGCGATACGAGTAATCGGATGATATGGAATGTTCATGTGTGAAGTAATCCGTACACTGGGCCCCTCTCCAAGGTACATGCAAGGCCACCATTTAATCTTTGGCTACGTTTTCACTATTGCGTTAGGTGCCTGAACTAAGGATGCCATGACTAATCGATGGTCTGAATGGCTTAAATGGGCTGATGCCAATCGTGGAAACGCTGGATTTTGAGGCCATTTGCTTCCGCCAGTCGCATTCCCCCCACTTTGTTCCTGACGAGCTCGGTATCATTTGAAGGCGATAGGCCAGTCCGGGTGCCTGAAAGCTCAGGCTGTTGTTGGGCCTTGTGTTGGATGCAGGGATTGTCTGGTGCGGCGTCCAATCTGATGGGCTGAACGCAACCCCTGTCACCTTGCCCAGCCATGGGAATATCGAGCAAACAGAGATGCGGTGAACTCCATCCCCAACGGTAGGAGGAGTCTTTTCTTCTACTCTAGTTGCCGATAACTCAAAGATTGATCGATTCGGTAGATTTTAGCCAGAACTGGATTAGGATGGACTTTGTCTTCATCAATGTTAAGGAGCCTCAGGACGCGCTCCAACTCGCCAAGGAGCCCGAGATCCGATCGCACGTAGCTCGCCACCAATGGCGGCATGTCGCCAAAAGGAAGAGAGGCGAAGGCCTACCCGCCTGCGCGGATCCGAACTGTATAACGCTGCGAAAGCGGGTCAATGCCCAGTCTTCAGCTTCTGATGGGGTGCCGGGGCCCGTAGGCGCGACCGTTCTGTCTTTCTCCATACCCCGTCCGCTAGGGGGGCTGCGGATTGATCCATTCCGCTCTTATCCGATCGCTTGGAGACCATTTGTTCCACGGCTGGTTGACCATTGTGAGTGACGGCAGTCACCAAGCTCGAAGTGAAGCTGGCTAACCTGTTTCGATGTGATCAGATCTGGTGAGCATGGCTGTTGACATTCCCGAACTCGACCTGCCAGGCAACCGCGGTCTCCTCCGGACCAGCTGGTTTCCGCTTGTGATGACCGAGCCTGCGCTATTCCTGGTTATCATGTTGCTCGCAGCATCCCACCATGCAACTGTAAACCCACAGTCTCTCGAGATCAGGCTGAATCTCCTCAGTCTTCGATGCGAGGCCGTCCAGGCCATCAACAAAGCCCTGGGCGAGCAGCAGCGCGGACTGAATGATGCTCTCGTTGGCGCCATTGCCAAGATGGCCAGCTACGAAGCCATGTTTGGGAGCATGGATGACTTCGGGGTGCACATGCGAGGTCTCCTTCGCGCTGTTGATCTTCGGGGCGGTCTCACGTCCCTTGGGTTGAACGGCCTGTTACGTCGAATCGTAGTGTGGATTGATCGCAACGCGGCCTTTCTGCACGGCTCATCTTTGTATTTCCCTGGTGCGACTTTTGTGCCCGGGCAGCCACTGCCTGATCCGAATCCGGGTCATTTCTTGGGGGCATCATGATGATGGGGGTGGTTGTGCAGCACCCTGAGGCTGGCGATAGAATCAGCGATTGTGATCTTACGGTGATAGTCAGCATGAAGCCATTGTTAGGTCATTTTACTTTCACGGGACTGGCGAGTGGACTTACACGGATGTGCAGGAAGGCAATGCAATGAATGAACATATGATGTCACCTAACTGCCACTGCAGGGTTGTCCAAATGATGTCCCTACTACTATGTCCAGAGCAGTTGATCCCCATGAACCACTCCGTATCCATTCAAGTAACCTTGTGACGGCAGGAGAATGTGACTTCCCCAATCGGAAAGAACGATCTGGAGCCGGTTCTCAGCCTTAGGCATCAGTTCTAGCGGATCTGGCCCGTGGGGCAGCTGCAACCTTCTCCCCACCTGCCCGATCGCGATATGGCATACTAAACCCGATGCGATCAAGATCAACCGTCCAGGTCCAAATTGCAAACAAAGAATTTCCGAGGGCGGCTGGATCACTGGCCAAACTATCTTTGCTAATGGTGGATACACGCTTCGGTAATTGTCTATGCAGGCAGAACCGTATTAGCCAGGTTCAGAATGAAGTGTGGCGATGAGTTAGAAATGATCATATGTCATGTGCCTTGATACATATATATACTGATCGACTAAGATAATCCCACCACATACCTTACTCACACTACGAAATACAAGGTCAACTGCAAGAACCGAGCTTCCAATAGCATTAAACTACGATCATAGCACGGTATTAATATGTACCCGCAGGTAAGTAAACGTTCAGTCATTAGAATACAATATCGACATAAAAGGAAAGTCATGTCTCGTTCATAGCATCGACGACGCCGTCGACTTGGGGTGCTTCTGGTCAACAGGAGCTTCAAGATCCAGCGGCTTGCCCGTCGGGTGCTCATCTTCTGGATACACCTCCTCTCCATCGGCAATGGACAGACGATCTTCGTCAACATCGGCGTCGACCTCGTGCCACTTGTCGCTGGTGGCGGGGATGGGGAACAGCTTCGTCAGCGCCCAGTACATCACAAATGAGACAACGAACCCGGAAAAGTAGTTGATGTTGTAGATGTACTGGGCTCCGACCGGCACGCTTCGCCCCACAGCACCGGCAAATCCGACAATGTTGATGATAATGCCCGAGAGATACGAAGCGTATGCGTGCCAAGAAAAGCCAAATATGTAGCGGTACGCCGAGTCACTCTGGGCACTGTACAGATCCTTCACGCGTAGATACCCTTTCCGGACGACGTAATAGTCAGAGATCATGGGCCCCGCGATCGACGAGAGGAAGATGGAATAGGCCGAAAGATAGGTGGTGAACTGGTTGGACGAGGACGAAAGTTTCCACTAGAACCCGTCATTTTCCACGTGCCCATCGAGGCGACAAAAATAGGGTCATACCGGACACATGCACAGACCAACCGCAGCGCAGATATAACTACCCCGTCGGATGTTGAGGTAGCGAGGCAACAAGGCCGTCATGTCGGTACCAGCAGAGACCGAGTTGGCAGAGATGTTCGTACCCAGCTGAGCCAGAGCAAAGCCAGTCGAGATAATGAAGATCCCGAAGCGCTCAGCGGAGCTGGCCCCCTCCAAGAACTGCCCCAACAGGGTCAACGGATTCCACACAAAGTCACCGCCGAAGATGACTGCCGACGATGACGAAACAATGATGCCGATGAAGGAGGTGATGCCGAACCCGATCGGAATCGTGAGGAGCTGCGACCACAGCGCCTCCTTGGGCGTCCGAGAGAACCGCGAAAAGTCAGGGTCATTCACAATCAGGGTTGCAAAGTTGCCGAGACAGCTCATGATGGACTTGACAACAGCCCAAGCCAGGGCGCTACCATGTACTGTGGCGGGTTGGTGGACGATCGGACCGATTCCATTGGCACGGGAGATGGCCCAGGCGAAGAAGGCGATGGCAGCAATGGGAGAGTAGATCGCTTTGACGGTAAAGAGGTGCCTGATCTTGTGAACCGGGAACCAGAGGGCCGGCAACGAGAGAAGCCAGAAAAGGAAGAAGCTCAGAAAGTCTTTGGAGGTAACCCCAGAGCTTGCAGGTATATGATTGGGCAGGTTCTTATAACTTGGCCAGATGGACTGGATCATCAAGGTCACACACTCGCCTATCCTGGGGGTCAGAGTCGCTCCGACGTGGACCATCTGGAAGACTCACCTCCAATATAACCTTGGACACCATACCAGACCACCGCCATGGCTGCCCGGTTGAAGACAGGCCAGAACGAACCCCAGATTCCAAAGGTGGATCGGCATGCGACCGGGAACGAGATGTGATAGACTGCACCGATGCGACCGGTCAAGCAGACAAAGCAAGCAGCAATAAAATATCCAACCCAAACGCAAATCCACGCCTGCCACCAGGACAGGCCATCGACAATCATTGAGGATGAGATCATCCATGTGTTCTATGGTGGTGACATGCCTTGTTAGCCCCTCCATGCCGGACGGTGTCAAGCGTGATCTTGCACGAGGCACTCACAATATTTAACGAGTCTGCGATCCAGAAGGCGACAAAGTTGAACCATCTCCATTGACGACGCTCATATTCGACTGCAGGGGGCAACAGCCAAGATTTGCACACGGTCAGCTTCTAGAGTTCTCGTTGTATCCGGCTGAACAAGCACAGAACGTCTCATGATGATGCGCCGGCCAGTGTTATGATCTCACCTGGCCGCAAGTCACGGTTCGTCAACATCAACTGAGTGTTGGTCAGCCCGGGCTCCGTTGGCACCTCGAGCTTCTCGATCCATTCTTTAATTCGAGGCATTTCAGGCCTGAGGGTGAACGAAAGATGAAAATTGAAACCGAAACCGAAAATGGATGGGACGGAGACGATATGTACGGGGTATCGATAGGTTGGGTGGGGGGGTATAGTGCAGATATCGCAGCGCAGAGGAAAGGAACCACCAGGGTTGGAAGCGCCGAAACAACCGAGAAACTGACGGGGAAGCAAAGTAAGAATTGGAGTCCACCCTCGAGAGCCAGACAGCCGGACACACGATGGGATATAAACAAAATCCTCGTCTGGGATATACTGAGACTCGGAAGGCACTATCAGCGTCATCGCCCCGGGACGGGCCAATCAGGGCCTCCCAGGGGTCCGATATGGAACGGTTCCATCAGAAATTTGGCTGATATGCCGGGAGGCCAGGATGCCACCGGAGGGAAAGATGAACAGGCCCTTACGCAAGATAAGGATAAGAGAATTGGTCAAGCGAGCCGGGATCGACCTGGCCAGCGCCACCCAAGGATGGCCTTATCGCCCTCCATGGGCCGCTGGTCGGGGTACACCGCGTGCCCCGGCCTGGCGATAATCCGTTTCCATTGCTCGATTGGGTCGAGTAAGCGTCAACGTTATCAGTTTCAGCATCTCCACTGGCCCTCCGCAATCAGCCCGAGCTGGGGCACCCCCCAGAGCCAGCCAGTGACTTCCAGCGAGTCACAGCCCACTATGCCTCGACTAGTGGCCGGGGCCTATCTAATCGCCGGGCCCGCTGACTCGATGGCATCGAGTAAAATATTCATCAGGCAATGTGATGAATCTTTCCAGCTTCCCTCCTCCCGGATGATAACCGGTCTGCTCCACCGGCACACGAAGCGGAAGTGGTTCGACTTCACCACAGGGGGCAGAGGGCCAACACTGGGCCACGTGCGTCTCCCGGCCTGTCAGGCGCTCATCACATGATGTGCTGCTGCTCCACCAATCAGCATCCGCGAGATTCGAACTTGCATCGATAGCCCGCATCCGGCACGCTATCTAGTGTAGGTCTATTACTCTACGAAGTATATTGTGCAGCTACCCTACGCCCGGTGTAGCCGGGGCTGGCTTGCACCCTTTCAACTAGATATGTGCCGGGCTGATGGAGGGCCATCCAAGTCCGGCGTCGGCACCTTCCGACCCTAAGCCGGACGGTCTCAACAATGGTGGAGAATTCACTCATGGCGAGTGACTATTCAAAAGGCTGGCGAAGATCCCTCCGCTCCGACTAGCAAGACTCTCTGGTTCATCCATCCCCACCACCCTTCCTTTGTCCAGCACGAGAACCAGATCCGAATCCTGGATGGTGCGGATGCGATGCGCCACGGTCAAAATTGTGCATGTGTTGCACGGCGCCTGTCGCAAAGTTTCCTGCATTCGGGCATCTGTTTCCACGTCCACGCCACTGTCAAACTTGGCGTGGCTTACGCGAAGTCTCAGCGTCGCATGCCCAAGCTCCAGAAGCTGCTGCTGACCGCGCGATAAGGACAGAGTATCTTTGATCTCCGCGTCGAGTCCGCCTCTCGCTTTGAATACGTCCTTCCAGAGTCCGACTCGGTCCAGGGTAGCGATCATGTCGGTATCGGAGAGCTGTCCGGCTGGGTCTACGTTGAGTCTCACGGTGCAGCCTACTAGGAGCAAAGGGTCACTGAGGAATAGTGACAAGTCGCTCTCGGACGGTCTCACGGGGCATGGTGGCGAGGTCAATATTATCAATGACAACAGACCCACGGGTGATGTCGAGCATGCCGAGCAGGGTAGGTAAGAGGGAGCTCTTCCCAATGATTTATCATAATCAGATCATGCCTTACCCTTACGTCGCACTTTGTCCCTGTGGATATAGTGAATTAAACTTACCTTCCAGTGCGTCCGCAAATGCCAATCTCCTGACCAGGGTGGGCCTTGAAAGAGATGTCCGTCAAAGCAACGGCATCCGGACTGGTCAAGATAATCTCAGCAAGCTGTTGTGTGGGGCTTCGTTCACTGGGGTACATACCTATACTGCGCAGTCACTTCCGAAAATTCAATTGCTCCCCGGTTGGGCCAGTCACTGGGGGCTTTTATCTTCTGACCTTCGTCTTTGTGGGTGACATCTGGATCGAAATCTCTCACGCGCGAGATAGAACCGAGCGATATCTCCAGCTGGGTTCCATCCAGATATCAATGAAAAGAGGCTGCTATTGAATGCTACAACGACATAAGAGATTAGTGGGATACGGTCATCTGAGGAAATGCAGCCAATCGTGACATATTAAGCACGTCATTAAGGGAGACTCCGAGTAGCCCAATACTACTCGAATGCCTGAAAAACACGGCCAGGCTAACAAGAACCACCGCCTCTGCTGCAACAATCAGATCCAAGGCCAGGGCGAGCCAGCGTTGGATGCAGTATAGCGGACAATGTGGCCGTTGGGATACATCCAGCAGCCTTGGGTTCTTCGTGCGGAAGTCCTCTTCCCAGTCGCAAGCCCCTTGACGGAAATGCGAGTATATCGGGTGTTTACTTTCAAGATCCAGGAGTTGAATCGCCGCGATGTCTCTTGATGAAAAGGAAAGGGGAGCGATTCAAGCGATGCGAAAAGACTGAGCAAGAGTATCTACTGGTAACTGTGACCAACACGCCAACAGAGGGTTGGCTCTCGATTAATGTCATATCCTGTCAAGAACCACGTAGGCCAAAAGGAATATATCCCTTCTTAGCCCCGGGCGTAGAAGGTAGAAATCGCATGGCCCAACATATTGTGACTGAACCTATCTAGAATCGTGCCGCTATCAGTAGTAACGCGAAACCGTGGAGATGCCCTGCAGCAAGAGATTAGCAGTTACCCACAGATACTGATGGTCGTCAAACCTCATGACGGTCTTCAGGAAAACATAGTGTAGCGTGCGGGCGGTTGCAGGCGAGATAGGTACAAGAATAGCCCTGCCGGTCAGTCAGCATTGTTGAAAACGCAAGACTGACTTACGACTAGTGCTGCAAAAGGCATGGACAGTCACGAAGATAAGGAAAGTCGTGATCTTCACCCAGCCAATATAGCGCAAGTAGTAATTTTAAATGGGAAAAGTCACCCACGACCCTTTCCAGATTGTTGATCTGATTCCCTTGAGAGACTTGAGCTGCTGAATCCTTGATGGCGGGCTTCATGTGCTCTCTTTCTTCGTCTAGCTCATCGACAGCCGCAAATGAAGGATCTGGTGTGCAAAGTTTTCGTTCATGAGTTTCTTTCTGCCGGAGGTTGCCGTTAGACAAGACTAAACCTTGATCGGCGTAGGAGACGTATTCCGCTATTGCAATGTCAGGCACGATGAATCAATATGGCAGTATCCAAAGGGTTGATAGTGACCTACTTCCATGTGTCACGAAGATGACAGTCCACCTGAGCCTTCGATGAAGACCATTATCCCCAAAGAGACGCTCCACGATAACGATCTTAGTTTTTAGTCCAGTGCGCTAAATACATCGTCCAACAGAAGCAGCTTCCTCCGAGCATAGACGACACGGGTGAGAGCCACCCGGTGCATTGCATCTGACCATCGCTCAGCGTAGGACTCAATCCACTGCCTATATGCGTGGCATCTCTCTCCAACAATAATACTAGATCTGAACTGAGGGCACACGCATGCAAAACAACTTCGTACCACTCACAATCAATCGTTTGCTCATGGGCTGGTCCTTCCTGGACTACTCCGCAAATTGCATCACGAATGGTACTATCTAAGAGCTATGGCGTTTGCGCGCAATAAGCAGGGAGTGTGAATGGTCACTGTAATGGCTCTCGCCTCGCACACAGCTTGGCCAAGCGAAGCTTGCACGCAACAGAGTGGATTTTCCCGATCCCACCGGTCCCTGGATCATGGTCACAGTTCCTTGAGGGACCGGGGAACTGATATTCTTCAGTACAGACTTTGCTTGTTCTACTGGACGGATACTGACACTGTCTACAACAATCACTGGGGATGATGAGTTTTCAGAGCTTACGTTTCTCAGCGGGAGAGACACCAAGCTTTCAGAGCTCATGCGGGTGCGAACGTGAGGATGTTTCACGATATCAGCTACAGTCCCTTGGCTGGGTTGCCCGATAGGAATCAAGAGACATGCTTGGATCCTATCAAAACATCCGACGGCTGCTGCCGTTGAAGGTATAGCACTCAGCAGCTTGGAAGCCGAGTTGGTCAGTAGTGTGATGACTGACAGGCTACTCAAGGCATTGGTGACATCGAGTGCCTGTCCGTGGGCCGCATAGACCACGAATGTCTGGGCCGGTGCCAATGCCCACGGCAGGTTCTGGATCATGTTTTGCTAGACGATGCTCCATCGGAAACCGGCCATCCGATGTGTCTCCTGGCCAATTTAGTGCTGACAGTCTGACACCCCTTGGCACTAGTAGTCCGGAAATCATGTGGGTTGGTGCGGGCACCGTTGAATTGGAGTCTAAGGGATATATTATACAGTCATTCAATTCCAGGCCAACCAATGCAAATAACTAGGTACAGAAGAAGTGTACATCCATGCGAACTGCCTCCCCCAGGCCATCACTTAGCCCTTGTTCCACTTGCCAAACTTCACATAGTCGTCGTACAGCGCCTTGAACACGGCCCGCCCAGACACATCCAGACCCGCATTCATGGCGCGCATGGTCTCGCGCGACATGACATCCAGGACCGCATAGAGACCCGGAAGAATGGCGGCCTTCACCTCGGGCGCCAGAGTTCCGCGCAGAGAGCTCTGCGTGTACTCCATGATCAAGTACTGGAGGTACTGTCCGGCAATACGCTTGGCTTTCTTGGTCTGATCGGTCAACCCCTCAAAGCCACCCGCCGACTGCGCCGGTCTCGACACGGCGGATACGGTCGGGTCGCAGAGGGACGTGAGGAGACGGGTAAAGTGAACGGCGTGCGACGCCTGCAGGGGGGCGAGCCAGTAGGGGTGTTGGCCTAGTTTCTTTTCGTGGAGCATGGATCGACTGCGCTTCTTGGAACGAGCGAACAAGCAGTCCAGCAGGCGCTCGATAACGGGGAGGATGAGATGGAACCGGCCTCCAAGCTTCTGACGGTGGAGTCCCAGGAGGACACCCATCAGCCGGCAGAGACGGATATAGACGGTCCCGGAAAATTCGGGGTCGATACAGGGTCCGGATTTCGAAGCGCAGACTGCAATGGATGCCAGCAGGTTGTCGACATTCCACTGCGTAATACAGCGCGTGAAGTTGCGGAGCAGGATATCCAAGCACTCAGAGGCAAGAGTAAACTGCTCGATGGATTTGTTGCGGGGGAGCGATTCGGTCACGGCTGTGCAAACCAACGACAGCTCTTGGGCTGTATGGCATTCTTTGTCTTCAATCGGAGGCAATGAGGCAATGGCTAGACCGGCAATAAGTAAGTGGTACTCCGCGTTCTCTCCAACAAAGCCTAACGCCCGGACATCTTCAATCACTCGGGTCAGCTCCTCAATTGACATGGACTGGAACCTTGCGCTGGTAGACCGGATAAACAGTCGCTGTTCCTCGCTATACATGTGTTGCAAAGGAAGAGCCTCGGCACATTGTATCACAGGCTGGGTGATGCTCTTTTCGGAGCCCCGTCCGGCCAGGACACGACGTCGAATGAGTCTGCTCAGCGAAGGGTCCGAGTCGGCCGATTTCTCCACATAGCTTTCAATCTTCGACAGGAATTTCTCGACCTCGGCATGATCCGTAGCCAAGTCCTCAAAGTCTTCCAGCGCATCTATGATCTTGATAAGGGTGATCGTCTCTTCTAGTTGCTGTCTCTTGCATTGATCCTTGACGGACTTCACCTCCACCACCACGAGGTCGAATACTTTCTGCCGGCAAGCAGCAAGGTCCGTCTCGTCAAAAACACTGGCAAGCTGCTGGCGGTGGTGCCAAAGTTGAGACAAAGAGATTCTCAGATAGAAGCAGTCCATGGAATCCCTGTCGATGGTCTGCAGCTTGGACGCCTTCGATGTGACCTTGCGATACATCTTCTTGAATAGCTTGTGCCGTTCTTCGTCAGACAGCACGAGTAGCTTGGCTATGACTGCTCGGTGCAGATTGCGGAATGCTTTCATGATCTGAAGATCAATGTCGTTACCCTGCAGAGTGACGGCCTTGGCGACTGTCCAGATCGGCTCCCAATTGCTGGTCACGGCCGCTGTACATTTGGGCATGTCAGCCAATTTCGCCATTAACGACAGCATCCCCACAGTGACTTCGGGTGTGCTGTCTTCCTGCACGATAACCTCCTGCAACAGGTCCAGCAGGACCGCTCTCTGGCGGCGCATGATAAGCGGGGCAGGAATTCTCTGCAGACTCTCAACGAAGAGTTTGCGATTCAAGATGTCCTCCTTGACTCGGCTAGCGAGCACAGTAATCAAGTCAGAAGTAATGGCCGGGGCGTTGAGAAGATATTCGTGACAGACCACGCTAGCCCAGGCTTGGAGGAATCGAAGTTCAGGGCTAACGGTCTCCAGAGCCGATGGGGATGATTTGTACTGAGATGTCGCCAAAGACAGGATATGGCCGAACAAAGAGCGCCTGGTTTCCGGCTCGACTCGAGCCCAAATGTCCGGGCTTCTAACAAGAGTCAAGAAGTAGGCCAAGGCGAGGGTTTCCGGCGTGTTCAACGTCTCGATGCGCCCATTCCAAGGGGATGCGATCGAATCCACAGCATCCTTACTGGAGATAGACTCAACCAGCTCGGTGATCTGACTCGTGAGTGATTTAAACTGATCATTGTTCAGGGATCCTTTAACAGCAGCAAGGGTGAATTGATATGCCTCGAAACATTCCAAAGGCGCCCAAGGCTTTTGCAACCGGTCCTTGTGATGACGTCGGATGGTCGCCGCGCTTGTGTCCACGAGGCTCATAATCGCAGCGCCGAGATCATTGTCAGTGGACTGAACATTGTTCTCCAGGAGATTCCGAGCAAGCCGCCACAGCCGCCATCGCCAATGCAACGTCTGCTTCAATGACAACGTCGATGCTGCGGTCTTGATGATGGAGCTGAGAGCCTCGTTTTTATCCTCAAAGCTCAAATCACGGTTTCTGAACCCAGACTCCAGGATCACAAACTGCGCATATGCGCCGGGGGTGTTGGAGATTTTGCCATCTTCACCTCTAATCTCTACAGTAGCTGCCTGAAGCTGTGCAGCGGCATGGGCATGAGTGAGGGGGTTTCGCATGATATCGCCATACGCGTTGCAGACGTCGTCGTCTTCCCACACGATGAAAGATTTCAAAGTCTTATCCTGTGACCGCGCCTCTTCGACCTCGATGAGTTGTTCGTACCAGAACTGCATGAAGGTGGGTAGGTCTCGAGCAGCCACGAACCCGCGCAGCAAGGGGATCACAATGCCTTTCTTTATAGTCTCGTAGCTGCCGTCACTCTGAGACTTGCCGCTGCGCCAATGGGAGAGGATCTTCTCTAGCAAAGCTTTCAACAACTTCGTCGAGTCATTTAGCCCCGAATTCGGGAGGAAAATGTCAACGCCAAGCTCAACAAGCAGCGCCGTAAGGCTCCACTCAACCTGCGATAAGCCATCCTTGAGGAGACCAGTGTAGGAAGCGTGAGTGAGCAATGTATGCAGAGACAGCTGCACGTTGCGGACGAGAATCACGCGGAAGAGGCGCTCCAGAATGCCAACAAATTCAGGAAGGTGAGAGGTTGTGTTTTGGGACTTGACGATCGAAAACGCCAGCTCCGCGATAGCGACGAACAAAGTCTCCAACCACGGAGCCTCGTGAGTCTGCCTCCGGAAGGTATCCCTCGGAACCGAGCGGACGGCTATATCGAAAAATTCAGGTAGAAGCTCCGCTGTCTTCCACATGATTTTCTTCTGGATACTGGCATCCTCAGCAGTCTCGGCGGGACACTCGACTCCGCAAAGGATAGGTCTGAGCGCATCAGAAATCGGCTTGACGGGAGCCCAGTCCGGCTCACTGGCTGAATAGTCGATACCCGCACCACCTCGCTCATAGAATCCTCCACGGGCTGGAAGCACCACATGCAGGGCGATCAAGCGCTCCACTCCATGCAATACGTGTGCCCTCTCATCGGTGTCGAGTCGGATAGCGCGAACACAGACTTGAAGTCTCAGTGCACTCTGAAAACAATGCTTCGCAAAACAATCCTGCCCCACTGTTAGCCTGACGATTACCCAACAGGCATTTTCCCAAACTTACATTGCTCAGTCCTTTATCCGAGTCGTCCCGACGAGAAGATCTCAACTCCCACAGCTCTAGGACGGCGGGAAACACGTACAGGAGATGCTGTAGGTCCGTAGTCTTGCGCGCGTGGGAGAACTGGGTCGTAATGACGGCTGCTAGTCGAAATGATTTCTGTAGCGTGACAGCGTTTGACTCGGGCTCGCCCTTGAGAGCATGCTTCAGGTGAGAGCTTGCAACTTCGTCAACACCCAGGGTCCGATTCGCCAGCATGACCAAGCTGTACAGACAATCCAACGCGCGGATGAAAGCCAAGAAACACGAGATCGGGGTCCGTGGCTGGTCATCGATATCCATGGCGTCCGCCTCGTCGTCGCCAGCCCTCTTCCTCTTCGTTCCCTTTTTATCGTAGTCGCCATTGCGGTGGGGTGAGTCGCTCAAGGTGTGACTCGAATCCGAATCCGAGGGCAGCAGGTCGGTCGTCCCAGTCTTCAACGCAGTGAAGACATCGTCCTCCAAATCGGCGATGGCCTGGTTGAAAATGGCGAGGAACTTCTGGTCCTTGAGGGTCGTAGCCAGGGTCTTTGGCGGGATCAGGTCGATCAACTGGCGGAGTAGGAGGAAAGAGGTCGAGTCGACGCGATAATTCTTGCCCGCCCGCAGTTTCTTCAACAACCATCGGAGGACCCATTCTTCCTTGGGCGCGGCATTGTTCTGGACGTGAGGGGTTCGATTGATCTCGGGGTGGCTCGCACACAGGGCCAGATCCAAGCCGATGATCTGGGCAGCCTCGTCCAGCTGGGTGGTCGGGGAAGCGGTGCCTTTCTCGAGGCGGAGCAGAGCCTCTTGCGACGAACGCGGGCGCTGTATAGAAGATCCCAGCAGGTTAGCCGAACACCAGGTTGGATACTTGGATGCACCGAGGGGGGCTACCACACACCTCCGCGACTGAAGGCATCTCGGAAAGACGAGTCAGATTGTAGTACCGGATCCCCTAGTTCCTCGGTGCCACCGCGTCAACACGAAGCGACCATAGTCCGCAGGGTGTGTTAACGTTCTGCGGGGGGCGGCCAGGAGGATCAAGAAAAAGTTGAGACTGACGCCAGAAAGCGGAGAGTGCCCAGCCTAGTTTTTCCGACCGCCTTTAGCCCGCCCGAAGCAGAGCTCGAACGTTGCACCCGATCGTTCCCATCGAATCTCCTCCCAGTTCTCTTCGCCTTTCCTCTGCACCTCCCCTCTGTCTGTTGTTGAAGGTCAGTCGGTCCCTATCGGTGCAATTGACGCCGTTCCGCTCTCCCAAATTGACCCCCGGACATTTAGCCCTATCGCAATGGCCGACTCCAACGAATCCCAGCCGGTCGCCCCGGTCCCTCGCTCCACCAAGCCCGTCAGCGAGGCCCTGCTGAACGAAAAGGTACCTACCATCTGCACATCTCCTGTGTCGCGTGTCCCCTCGGGACGCTGAGTGGTCTGCGTGATTCGTCCCTCGAGGAGCTTCCAAACCGCCGCCCTCGAATTTCATCCTGCGAGTTGCACTGCGGGATATACATATGCCATGAGAAAGTGTCGTGCTCGGGCTAATGCGGAACTTCCTATCACAGTGGGATCGCGCCATCTCCTCCCTGATCATCCGCTCCTCTCTCGGTCTCTCTTTCGGTGTCGTCTTCTCTGTGCTCCTCTTCAAGCGTAGGGCTTGGCCCGCCTGGGTTGGTCTCGGCTTCGGTGCCGGACGTGCCTGGGAAGAAGCTGATGGTACGTTGACTTCATGAAATAATGAACCCAGGTGAAGTGGATGTGGCTAATATGCTCCAGCTTCCTTCCGTCGGGGTGATTCCCCCCTCAGAGATGCCCTGCGTCGGTAGAGCCGCTCAGCATCCAATTCTGTATGATACCTGTATAGCTGGGACGGGCACGAGCTATATCGAGACACCTGCCCCACCGTTTAGAAGGGTCTTCTAGACTTTCCTACTTTAGCATTCAATCCATCGTCGTGCTATCTTTTCTACCTGGTTGGAAATCCGTAACGTTGCTCGCATAGTAGCTATCTGCGGGAATCCAGGACAGCCTCGACGATCACGCGATCATGCCGTCCGATGCCTGGTCTTTTTGCTCATTGCCTTCAACTCGCGGCGAGTGGCATAAGGGTGTTTTCTTCCCTGCGATGGTTGCTACAGAAGTTGTGTCTACCAAACATAGAACAAGCGGGCACACGAGAGGTCAAGAGCTCGCATAGCTTGCCGCGATGCGCTACAAGTCACCAGGAAACTGTAGCGAAGTAAAAGTACTCATATAACTGTAGACAACATGGAAGGGCTTTATGTACTCTATCATCCAGCATCTATGTGAGAGGGGTATCATGAAAAATCGTCAGTCATCCGAGTGCGCACGAGATGCTAGCGAAGACAGAAAAAAGAAGGGTCGCGAACGGATTATGCAAGGGACAAGGTTTTAGAGCATGGAGTTCGTGTAAGCCATGAAGTGATTGAGCGCAGGCATCTGGGACGTGTTGGCACCCGCAGCTTCCATTGAGAAAGTCGGAGCGTCCATGTTGGCCCAGTCGGCGTCGGACATGGTGGGCTCAAGAGCAATGCCATTGTGCCCGCTGTGGGTGAGACAACCAACGCAGGTACAGTCATTCCCGCACTGGCAACTTCCAGTTGTATCAGCACACGCACTGGGCAGTCCCACGGGATATTCTAGAGTATAATACTCCGAAGGCTCCATCAGTTGCTGCCCGAGGTATTCCGCTGGCGGGGAGGAATAGCCGCTATTCGCGTGGCTAGCGTTTGTGCTTTGTTGGGAATAGGCATGCATTGCAATAGGCTGAGCGCTATCCCCAGTCGAATGTTCAAAGTTCGAGTATGGGTATTGTAATGAAGCGAAGTCTGTGAGCTGCCCCTGCAGAGGGGAGCTTATATGGGAGTTTAGCCGATCCAGACTCTGCTCGCCGCCGTTCAAAGACACCAGGAGTCCCATCTCTCGAACATGCTGCCTAGTAGTGTTATTAAAAGGGTGAGATGCACAGCCCAGGCACTGGCAGCCGTCGCCACAGCTGCAGTCATGGGTGGCTTCGGCTTCGGCAACGCTCTGAGTATTTGCTGGACCCGAAGCGGCATTCTGCGCACATTCCGAGAGTGGCTGCGTAGTCGAATCTTGGAAGGATCCATAATTTTCTAAATGTTGTTGATGTGGATAGGCCAAGGGCTTGGAAGTGATATGCGTAACAGGGTCGGGCATAGAAATATATCCAGGCTCAGACACTGGTAATGAGAAAGGTTGCATGTACTGGCTTTGCTTCGCTGCCTGGAAATCTTGCCATGTCGATACCTGAGGGATAGGACTCGTGTAAATCCTCTCACCATTGTCGAAGACCGACGAATTGAAGTAATCGGAGCTGCTGAATACGGGGCCTTCATTCTCGACATTTTCAACATTTGCGGGCGGTTTGGGCTTTCCACAACAAGAACGTTGGACCTGGGGAGCTGGTGTCGGCGCGGGTTGCTGGGGTTTGCGAGAGCAACAGCTGCTACCCTGCAGTGTCTTAATTTCGCTGGCTTGGTGCGAAGAATTGTGCGAAGATTTTGAAACTTGATTTACAGTATCGTATGGGTCGCTCAAAAGCTTCTGGGCCGCATAAGGAGGAGGTTGGTTTGGGACCCCAGTCTCCAGGTGCTGTTTCCTAAATTCTGGTATGGAGTTTAGGGCTTTGGTGAGATTCTCTGGGGCTGTCTTGATCTGTCGTTTGACGGGTTTCTGGACCTTGTTGGGAACAGCTGACAGCATCGGAGCAGCAGGAATTGGTGTAGTCGAGGCTGATTCCGCGGCATCGGCGGGCACTTGGTAAACTGGTCTACACAAGCAAGTGGAACCTGAACGAGACGGTCAATGTCAGTCATCCATTACGCGATTGCAACGCATAAGAACAGATGAAGATGGCGCAACTACCGACCTTTGGGAATGCGAATCATGAATGCATACAGTTTCTGACAGCTGCATGTCCCTTTTGGGTGGGGGCATTTAGCTAGCGGGCGTCCAGCCTTGGGGACCTTCATCATCATCCTGTCGAAATGCTGACATTTTGAGGACCGATGGCCACGGATGCATGGTTCGCTGATCGGAGACTAATTAGCAAGAGTGTCTCTTGACTGGCGGGGATCCATACCATGACCATTTGGCGCCGTCTTCGTCAAGAGGCATAGTGGCGAGCTCAAAGTAGCATCAGCCGAGACTGTCGAGCACTGAGCCAGATGGACGGCCTGAGACTTCAGGTAAGATAAGTGCGCAATAGCCTTACCCCACCCGAAGGTCTGATCGTACCACGGCCGCGGACGGGTTTTGCTAGGAGCTCAGGCGATCGCAAGAACCTTGGGGTTTTGACCATGAGAATTGAGGATCGAGTCTACTACAAGAATCTCTCGTTCTTCAACAAGCAAGCGATGGTGGACCAGGCTCCGGGAAGGATAATCAACAAAGGGAGTGGGACGGTCGGAACAGTGACGGAATTGACAGAGCGCGAAGCCACCCGTTGCAAATGAGAGGCGGAGGGGAGGCGTGGGGAGGGGAGATGGGAATTACCGAGGGACAGCTGTTCGTAATGCTGCAGGAAGGAAGGGCAACCCCGCGGGTGATTGAAGGGGAGGTCAAGCGAATGCAGTGGGGAGATGAGGATCGTGGAGGCCGAAGTCCGAACGGCGGAGCAAATCTTCGAGAACCGATAAGCCGATAAGGACAACACAATCAAACCCTCAAACCTCAGGCAGTCCGGGCATGGGTGCCTGGGTGCCTTTCTACCTGAGGCTCTCCAACACGGCGGGCTTGGCGCCGGAGATTATCGACCGACGAATAACAAGCCAGGCGAGGCTTTTGAGCTGGACTCGGACTATGCGAGATTCAATCTGAACCACTGCCTCGCTGCTTGGTCCATTGTACCTACGTCTACCTCGGTTGTCTAGTCAGCCCCGTCACCAATTCCTCACACCCCCGATACTGACCTTCAACTCTTCCGCTCTTGTCGACCGCGATCCTTTGCTCCCTACGCTCTTCCAATGACCCCCGAACGCCGTGATTCTCCCGGCCAGACCCCGGACAATGTGAGCACGGCGTCGCGCGCTCGAGACTTCTTCTCCGTCCCTGCACCGGTCAAGCGCATCTTCGACCGCTTTCCTCTCGTCACCTATCCCTCCAATGATCTTCCACACAGCGCATGGTCGGACAGACGGGGCAATCGGCTGTACGTCTTTACCGATGCCGCAGGTGCCAGGCATGGCAGACCGTCGTTCAACCCTCAGTGTCTCAAGTGGCAGGTATGTATTTCAGCATTCTGTCAATTCCTATGTCGCTAATCGAGCGCCTCCTTCAATTCAGGCATATTTGCGGTTTGTGGGGATCGACTTCGACGTGATTCCCTCCAACAACCATGCGTCTCCGTCTGGCGCCCTTCCTTTCCTCATCCCCGCCCACCCCGTCAACAACAACACCCCAATTCCCTCCAGTAAACTGCAGAAGTGGGCCATTGAACAAGTCCATTGCGAGGAGGAGCAACAATTGGATCTGCGATTTGAGGTTTATGCGTCGTTGCTGGATCACCGGATAAGAAATGCTTGGGTGCGTCACAGATTGAACTTGCGATAGACCTGCCGATACTGACGGACCGGTAGTTATATACCCTCTATCTAGACCCGGAAGAGTTCGCAGCCGTTGCGAAGCCATTATATGTGGACCCGTCGAGTAACAATTCCGCCGTACGGACTGCCCTTGCAATGCAACTCCAGCAAGCTGCCCGAACAGAGATCCTGAAAACATCGTCCTATATCGACGTGGGTGCTCTGGAGGCCGAGGCCAGCGATGCCTTTGAGGCACTATCGACACTTCTTGGTGACAACCTTCACTTCTTCAACCGACCGAACCCTGGTCTATTCGACGCCAGCGTCTTTGCATACACACACCTGATCTTGGACGAAAAGCTCGGCTGGCGACGAAACCGGCTGGGACAACTACTGCGACAACACGAGAATCTTGTACAACATCGCGAGAGACTACTGAAATTTTTCTAGACGGATGGAACCATAAGAAACATCTCAGTCCTGTACAATAACAACATGTGTTAATCCACCATCATCTAGATCGGAACTGGCTTCCACCAGCAATACCGTTCACTCACCCTCAATACTCACTCATCTCCCTTTCTAAAGCAAACCCCAAACCACACCACTACACCAATCCACTTCTTCGCCCTAACCCCCAATACCTCCGCCAAACCCTCATCCACCATCCTCTCCCTCACCTCCCCCTCAACCCTCAGCCCAACCTCCTCCGCAACCCTCACCACCTCCCCAATGCTATGCCTATAACTCACCGGCCGAATCTTCACCCCAGTCTTCACATCCACAAACCCCGCCTGACTGATCTGTCCCATATCCTCATGCATATTTGTAACCAACAAACACCCACCCGGCCTCAGCATCTCCCACACGGCCTCAAAAAACCTCCTCAGCGGCACATGTTCCAGCACCAACGTCGAAATCACCCCCGCCGCCCCAACACTCTCCCCCGGCACAGTCATCGGCTCCTGCAGCAGATCAAACATCCCCAACGACACCCGCGGGATCCCCTGAATCGCTTCCCGCGCGACCGCTAACATCCCCGACGACGCATCCAGCCCGATGATCTCCGTCCCGGGGGACGCTAGCTGGGCAAGAAGAAGGGTGTTTCGGGCGGTGCCGCAGCCGAGGTCAATCACTTTGGGGTGATCGGGAAAAGATGAAGTGGGGAGGGGAAGGAGGTCGAGGAAATATGGGAGTAAAGTCTGCATTTCCAGGCTGTCGAGGGCTTGCAAGAAATTGTTGTCTTTGTCGTAGACCTGGGGGTTTTTCTAATTAGTGGGGTGTCATGAGGTGGGGTGGGGAGTCGCTACTGTAGCCCATTTATCGTATGCGTCTATGGTTTCCATGTACTGGACGCGGCCATTCTTCGATCCTAGTTTGGTAGGACTATGATCCTGGGTCATAGTGAGGGGTCTTGAATGAGATGATTGGGTTTAACGACGGAGGAGGCGGTTGTATGTAGATTAGGGACAACAACAGAGAAGACGTTATTCTGTTTATAGTATTTGCCTCGAGTTGGACTCGGAGTGAGAGTATAAGTACCACCGCAGGAGATAGAAGAGTGATCTGGAAACGCGGGTATAGATACGAGGGGATCGTTGCCAATCTTATACTACCATTAATCTAAGAAAGCCTATCGGGTCACACTAGTACGAACGGAGGAGGAGCGGAGTATAGGGTGTGCATGCATGACACTTGCTGTGAGTCATACACTGCTACTAATACTAGCTAGGGGGTTTAATTTATCACGTTATCGTGGACTGAGGAGATTAGAAGTGTAGTAGGGATGGTATGATTCTAGGGGTGTCGGCTCTTTGGTTGATTGTCATCGAACTTGTCCTCGTTTTTTGCTTGCCTCAGCATAGGTCGGGGCTAGACTTGGGGTCAATAGGGTTTCGCCCGATTTTATAGTGATTTTTCCATCAACCGATACTAGCATGTGATGGAATTAAACTGGTTCGCTCTGCTATTAGATAAATCTATGCTGACCAGTAAGCCCGGGAGTGTTCGCTGTGCAGCAGAATCACTACTAAACAAAACTTCAGACGTTGTTGGCCGAGTTCGTCTCGCTCTCCGCATAGGCTTTGGTAGTCGTGGTCAACTCGCCCTGCCCGTAAATCGGAGCAATGTGCTCCTGGCTCTCGCTCGCATCGTAGTCATACACTCTCTTGATCTCCGTTTTCTTTGTAATCCCTCCTATCGTCCAGCTATTCCGGCTTAGCTCGAAATTCGATTGATGACTTGATAGCCCTTCTGTGGAGTAGCTCTTCGACCTCGGGGGATCAAAGCGAAACAGTTTGCGCAAGGATGGAAGAGATCCCGATATCAGACCCAGGTTGAATTCAATCTCCATCCAGATAAGGGATGTGGAAGCCGAGTCTGAGCGATTAGTTTGGATCCTTGGCGGTCGAGCAGAGACTTACAGGTGAAGTTAGTGGTGTCATTGGCAAATTTCAGTGTCGAGAACCGCACCAGTGCGGCAACACATGCCGTGAAGCCTGAACGATCATTAGTTTCCGATCAAATAGAACGCCTTCTCAACCTACCAATACAGAGCAGTCCTAGCACAAGTAGCCGCTTCCTTACAGGCATCTGCAGCTGCCAGATGGGCCGTATGGGAAGCGCCAGAATCGACACATCCAGCACGAACATTATGACCCCTTGCATCAGGAGGATTCCATACGATGTCTCTGTGGGATAGCAAGTGGCATTGCCGATGGTCTTATCGTAGGCTGCCATGACGGGGCGACATTGGAAGACCAGCGCAAGGGTCCCCGAGAGGGTGAAGGCCGCGATGATACCGAGGAGCGTTTTCCCGGCGACTTGGACGGAGTTGGTCGGGAACAGCCGCATGATGAAAACCAGCAGACTGGCTTTCACAGTGGCGGCGATGACTAGGTAGGCGCATTGCGAGGCATATTCGAGCTGCAAAAATTAGTCTCGCCTAGAGCCCCGAGTCTCGATGTACGAACCGTGAGAAACACCGCTAGATGGTCGTTAGGGACATATTTCAGTGGCCGGCCTAACCCATAGTATGTGATGATGTACGCCAGCGCAGAGAACAGATCCACCCCAATCTAAGTCATCAGCCACGTCGCACAGGCAATTCACGAGCAACATCACTTACGAGACCAGCCAAGACCAGCCAATCGTCCAGGCCAAACTGCCTCACGACAAATTTGCGCAGATACAGCTATCACCGCTCAGCTAGGGTCAGTTTGGGATAATGGGAAACGTACACGAAGCAGACACACCAGGGTTGTCGGAATTGCCAGCACCAGCACAATGATCCGCACTGCGATGGTCATAGAGGTTGTGCTTCCATCGTCCCGTTGTGCCAATGACCCGCCCATCCTGGCTGTCTCTCACATTCCCAGCAAGAGTGGTCCCAGGAAGCACCGGGAAGGAAGAAGACATCTGGGGGGAGCCATAATATCTATCTAGGCTCTTCGCCCGGCGCAGAGTGGATCGGAGGGCGATGCAGGCAAATTGTGCCTACCTTCTCTAGGCCCGGAACAATCGTGGCTCCCACATGTTTCAGACGCTAATATCGCCGGCCGCCATACATTGGCGTGGATGCGAATCCTGGCAGGCATCGGTCCAGACGCCGGCGCACATAGCGTCCTGTCCGTCCCGAGCGGATATCCACCGTCCCCATCACTAGAATGAGGGTGTCAGAACCCTCTTCGGCGGCATGTTTGCTTCTCTTTCCTTTTTCCTGCTTCATTTTTGGAGTGTGCCTGAATCAATAGCCCGTGCATAGAGTACCATGGCTGCAATAGTCGCTGCGATCGTCAACAACGCCTCCCATCTGGAGCAAGAGCAGGTGGTGCAGATTGAGACGCTTCTGTCGCGATTTGACAGATTGTCCCCGGCCGAACAAAGCCAGGAACGAGTGTCTTATGTGTCTGCAGCCTTTCCCCTGGTGTTCGGCCCCGATGCCGTAGTGCATGGGTCCGATGGCTATGAGCCGCAGCGTCAAGTGCCCTGGTACGTCCATCTAGATAGACTCTAGAATTCCAATTGCTGGGTTGCTTGCATCAACCGGGAAAATGCATTCACCAACCACCGCCGTTGTTCCCTCAGGTCCGCCAATTGCTGGCTTCAGCCTCGCGTGATTGTGCGCCTCGCGAGTGCGCAGCAAGTTGCGGTCGCCCTCGCGCTGTGCCGGTTTTTCCACGTCCAGTTCTCCATCCGGGGTGGGGGCCATTTGCAGATTCCGGGCTTCACCAGCAATCAGGACGGCGTGGTCATCTCCCTCAGCGCCTTCGACCAGGTGCGGCTGTCCGAAGACCAATCGACGGCTGACATTGGGGTCGGATTGCGATGGTTGGAGGTGTACCGACAGCTGGACGAGCACGGGGTGGCTGTGGCAGGAGGAAGAGTCCCGTCGGTGGGCGTCCCGGGATTGTTGCTGGGCGGCGGCATCTCCTTCCAGAACAGCCAGTATGGCGTCGGTGCCATGGCCATCTCTAACTACGAGGTCACCTTTCTCTCTCCCTTCCTCCATCCCCGATTTTGATTTCAAGACGGAAGGATTCTAACAGTAACAGGTCGTTCTCGCCGACTCTCAAATCATCAATGCCAATGCCCACGAAAACCCCGATCTCTTCTGGGCCCTCAAGGGCGGCGGTTCCAACTTTGGTACGATCTATATCCTCGCCAGACTGATTCCATCCACAATCGTCACCCCTTAGCTAACCTCAATCCCAGGAATCGTCACCAAGATCGAAATGAACACCATCCCCAACCAAATCTGGACCGAAGTCCGCATCTACCCCCTCAGTGCCGCCGCCCAACTGCGCGCCGCTCTAATGCAATACCACGACGCCATCGAAACCGACAACAAGGCCTCCCTGATCTACAACGCCACCAACGACATCATCCTCGTGGTCTACTTCTATTGCGCACCGATCGAAAATCCCCCCATTTTCCAATCCTTCTGTGACATCCCTTACCTCACTAGCTTCGTGCCCCCGGGCATCCGCACCGTCTATGATCTAGTCCAGGCCGTCGCATCTGTCAACGAAGCCGAGCCCTCCGTGTATGCCCCCAAACCCCTTTATGCATTCAATTCACCACGTAAAGTAACTGTCAATGCTAACCCAATCCCCAGCCATGAATTCCGCACCATGTCCAGCCGCCCTAACATCGAAGTCTACGAGGCCATTGAGCGCGCCCACACCGAACAGGCCGAAGCCCTCAAGGACGTGGAAGGAATCGCCCTCACAACTGTTATCCAACCGATGTCGTCGCTTGCTATGCAGCAAACCCACAAGAATGGTGGAAGTCCGTTAGGTTTGGAGCCCGTAGGACAGCAATGTATGCCTACCCCCTTCTTCCCCTGCATCTATACCCCAGATATTTCATACTAATAAAATATAACTCGCAGGGTTCCTCGCCCGCGCAGACTGGACCCACATCCGCGATGAAGAGCGAGTGCGCTCAGCGGTGCGGAAGATCGTGGATGCGGCAGAAGAAGCGGCGAAACGGACGGGCGTGTATCTTCCGTACAAGTACTCGAACTATGCGGCGCGGGATCAGGATCCGTTGGCGAGCTATGGAGAGGAGAATGTGCGGAGGTTGAAGGAGGTGGCTCAGAAGTATGATCCCGAGGGGGTCTTTCAGGAGTTGCAGAATGGGGGGTGGTTGTTGAGTAAGGTTGGCTCTACTTTGGAGCGGTAAATATCAGGAGGTGTATGTAATACTACGTAGGTATGGATACGAGGTTGATAGAATGTATAGAGTTTGTGGTTCCTATAGTGATGTCGATAGTTAATGTGGCTTGCGGAGGACAGCTTGCACGGAATGTTGATCATAGCATCGTTCAGGGTTGCGGGACATTAACTAGCGATAGTCGCAACGTGGCACATGAGACATCAAAGGGATGCGAGAGTCAGATGGAGAGAATGTGGACAGAAATGAGACAAACAGAAGAGACGTGTTCCGGATGCAGTGACCGTACCAGACGGGTGAGGGACAGAAACAAAAACCAAAGGAAAGAAACTTGAGGATATCAAGGAAAACCAGAAAAGCAAGGAATAAAGCAAAGACATAACCCAGCCATGATACCATAATCCATGCACGCTCAACACAAACAGAGATTCAGAACCCATTGACGCTCGTAACACCGCTAATAAACTGTCGCTCCAAACGGTGCGGTTTCTTTCAAGTCCTCCACCAGATCCTCCACATTGTTCAGATACCGTCCGAGCAACGCCTGTTTCTCATCGGTCGTACGTGTATCCCGGTGTGCCTTGCCGCCGCCGTGAGGCCCGGGGACATTGACACTCCGGGATGCCTGTGCCGCAGCCAGTTTGCTTGGACTGCGCTGGTGTCCGAGAACGGCCGTGTTAGGCGCACTGGCCGTGCTCGTGGGGATCATCGGGGTTTCCGGCATCAAGTAGAAGTACAAAAACTCGACGAGCTTGAGTTTGACTTCGCGCGACGTCGCGCGCTGCTTGAAAAGCGAGGTCACCGTCAGGAGTCCGTCGAGTTCCTCGAACGTACGCGTGTTGGCGGGGTGGTCCAGAAGAGCCGTGACTAGGGTGAGAAGAGTCGCGGACTGGATGGCGGGGCAATTGATTGGGTCGAGGAGGTCCAGGAGTAGATTCATGTAGATCTCGCGGGCAAACAGTGTCCGCGACGGAGGGTGGAGGAGGAGCACGCCTTGTATCAGGTCGAGGGTGGAGACGATGAGAAGATCGTTGGTGCCATTACTCCCCCGCCCTAGTAGGTGCTCCAGACACGTCACCAAACGCATTGCGACTGGTTGCAGCGCATTAGTATTGGGAACTGGTAGCGAGTACAGCATCTCGAAGACAGGACGGCGACACCTACCATTCCATTGAAATCCCTCTTGTAATTTGAAAAATTCCCTGAAGGCCGGATCATCGCGAAGCTCAGACAAGGTTTTGGGAACCGGTTGCGGAGCCCCAAAGGATAGCAGTGACCTCCGTTTGTCAGACGCCGGGCGTTTCGACTTGGATAAACAAATCTGTGCGAGGAGGCCTTCGACCTGGCGCAATCCTTTGCGAACTTTGCTTGGTTCGTAAGAGGAAAGGTAATCGAACGAGTGTGCCAACAATGCCTCCATGAGTAATACAGACAAAAGGGTGATCCGTAGCACAATGAGTTTCAAAAAAGTGGCAGGGACGGACGGACACTAGTAGTTGGTGAAAAAGAAAAGACGGCCGTGATCTGTCAGTGGCGAGGACCCTGGGCCAAGAGATACGGCACTATCTATATGTACCTTAACTTAAAGGGCACCAGAAAAATAATCGAAGACGGCTGAGCCCAGGCGCTTGGAAGATGGGGACCTCAATTAAAGGCGATGGCGATTGGTGAGCGATAGTCGGTGGACTCGATCAACTAGTGAGGAAATAGTTGTTGGCATCGTCTGAAGCTGATCGCGCCGATTTAGACTCGGCCACGGCCAGCCTTAGTGACTGAATTCCCCCACATCCGACAAAAACACCCGATGGTTGTCCCGGCGACCAGCGATCGTGTTCCAATAAGCGGGCGACAGCGCCGCCATGAAGAACAGGATCTCCTCGATAGCATTCAGCTAATGATGTCAAGGGGGGCCTGGGTTCAGCTACGCCATCGGATCCCGCTCTGGCCAACATAAATGGGGTGGCTGGTCGGGCCGTCACTTGGCTTGGGTTTGGGTTGGCAACTGAGCTCTCTCCCACTCCGTCATTCAGTCAAGTCAACAAGTCAACAAGAAGATGTTGACGGGCGGAGTAGACCTGGCACGGGGCTGCTGCTCGAGGCTGGTGCAACGCGTGCATTTGCGGCCCCCCCCCCTCCTCCCCCCCTTGCATGTGCCGCATGAGTTCCCTGACCCGAAGATGTACCTCTGGTCACACCCAGACGCACATGGGTGTCACGGCGACCAGTCCAGAGGTCGGTCGGAGTTTGAGTTGGGGAGTTTCTCCAAAGTCCCCCAGTCAGGTGACCCGCATGTGATACCGCCCAGAACTCAGCCGACGTCACGTTCCTGTTTTGCCTTTCCTTCTCGCTTTTCCCCCCGCAGCGACCGTGCCAGGGTGCCTTATGCAGCCAGCAATCAACCTCTTCTCCTCTTCTTCGTTCTTGGGGCGCAGCTCCTACTTAAAGCGAGTGCGCCCTCGTTATTGACTCTTGTAAGATGGGCTTGCTCACCTCTTCCCCCTTCCGTGCTGGGCTGGCTGTCAGAGCATCGTCTGCCCTCCGAGGAGCCCCCCTTCTCCGCTCGCGACGATCCCCAGCGATCACATGCAGGACACTGAAACCATTAACGCTCAAGCAATGTCTCCAGAACCTTTCGTGAATTCATCCGCTGAGATCATTTTTCGGCCTTGTTGGCATTCCCTCCCAGAAAGTCCTATTGCCAGTGCGGGCGCAGCTCTCCCGGGGGAACCAACCCTCATGGTGACCCCGGCCATGGATCCAGCAGGCCCGAGCGAGGATGGGCTCGTGACAAACACCAATCACTCCCGTACACACAATCGTAATCGCTCCAGCGTTGATGGAACCAAATACAAAGATGGCCAGTGGTCTCCGGAGAATGAGCGGATCGTGTTGGGGCCGTATGACTATATGCTCCAACACCCCGGCAAGGACATACGGCGGCAGCTCATCAACGCTTTTGACGTGTGGTTGAAGGTACCTCCGGAGAGCCTGGAGATCATCACCAAGGTGGTGGCCATGCTCCACACAGCGTCCTTACTGTAAGCTTCTCTGCCAGGCCCTGAATGGGTCCGGACACCTACCTAACCCGTGGGCCCGAGCTAGGATCGATGATGTCGAAGATAATTCCATCCTGCGACGCGGAATCCCAGTCGCCCATAATATATATGGCACCGCACAGACCATCAACTCTGCGAATTACGTGTATTTCCTGGCTCTGCAGGAGGTGCAGAAGCTGAACAACCCGACCGCCATCGACATCTATGTTAAAGAGCTGTTGAATCTACACCGCGGACAAGGAATGGATCTTTTCTGGCGGGATACTCTGACCTGTCCCAGCGAGGAGGAGTATCTGGAGATGGTCGGGAACAAAACTGGGGGTCTGTTCCGACTTGCCGTGAAGCTGATGCAAGCTGAAAGCAGCTCCGGAAAGGACTGCGTGAGCCTCGTCAACGTCATGGGACTGATCTTCCAGATCTGCGACGACTACCTCAACCTATCCAACACCACGTACACGAAGAACAAAGGTCTCTGCGAAGACCTCACGGAGGGGAAGTTTTCGTTCCCCATTATCCACAGTATCCGCTCCAATCCGGGCAACCACCAGCTCATCAGCATCCTCAAGCAGAAGACGAAGGATGAAGAGGTCAAGCTGTACGCAGTGAGTTACATGGAGAGCACTGGCAGTTTTGCGCACACGCGGGACGTAGTCCGGGAATTGCGAGAGAAGGCACTGACGCTGATCCGAGACATCGACGGTGAACAGCCGGACGGACCCGATGACGGCGCCATGGTCCGGGCGATTCTCAACAAGATCACCGAGTCCACACTGCGAGACAGTAGTCAATAGTCCTAATTGATGAGGAGCCAGTGCTCACTTGGGGGCTTACCCCGGCCATCCCTGGTTGGTTGGTTGATTGGAGAGTCCTCGTATTTATGAAGAATGTTGAACATGATACATTTGGTCTATTGGATGCCTTGGACTGAGACAACACACCCGTGGCGATTTCAATACGAACCCTTCCTTCCTACCTTCTTCCTTTCTTTTTCCCACTTGTAACAAATTCCCGCCCGCGAAAACTTATACGGGACGATTCGACATCGTCCAGAACCGAATCCAACATGCTCCAACTATCCGGGGTATATGTAATCCATCCGCCAATGCGAGAATAACAATGCGATCAATCACAGCCCCTGCCCTCTCTAGTTTATACCAATCCAATCAAATCTAATCGTATTAGATCCAGATACCTCGCAGCTGACCCAAGCCCGATACAGAAGCATAATACCGTTCCAATTACATCACCACACAGCAAGCCTTCTCCAGCTTACGCAGCACCTTGGGCAGAACCGCATTAACCACCTGCTCGATCTCGTCCTGGTTCGCGCCCTGTTGCTGCTGCTGCTGCTGCTGCTGGGGATATTGTTGCTGCGCCGGCTGTGCCTGCTGGCTAGGATATTGCTGCTGTTGCTGTTGGACATGCTGCGACGGCGGGTGAGCATGGGAGTGAGGGTGAGCATAAGTACTCTGCTCCTGCTCCGGATGGGGATGCGCATAGCTGGGCTGTTGTTGCTGCTGGGGAGGAGCATAGCTGCCCGACGGGTGTTGCTGCTGTTGCTGGTAGTGAGGATGCGAGGGCACCGGGGCGGTCGCCAAATCGGCGGGCCCACCAGTAAGGTTCACATAAATCCGGCCTGCGTTTTCCTCGGTCGCGTACTGGAGGCCGAGTTCCTGACAGACTTGTTCCACTCGGGGCTTGATTTTCTGGATGTGGTTGACGGAGTGGTTGCCTTTGCCGACGATGCTGTTTATTTTGGTATTGCGGTATAAACGATTAGTCTTTCTCTTGAAGTTGTTGATCTTGGGGGCTTTTTGTGGGGAGTGGTGGAAGGAGTAGTGCGATTGATTTATTCCATGGGGACGGGAGGAAAAGGGGCTGGGAAACTTACACATGAAGATGGTCCTGTCCATGCGTTTTCGCATATTTGATCCTCTCCTCGAGAATCTCCTCTGCCTCTTCGACAAACTGACCATGCAGATCGATGGTGTCGGCTGCGACGCGCCCGTTGGCATTGTTCTCGCGGAAGATGAAATCCGATGCTTGTTTGTTGTAGTCGTCCATCTTGCGGCCGTGGGCTTTGCCTTGTTCAGAAAGTTCCTTGGCCCTGGCGCCATCGCCGCTGGAGTAGGCTTCTTGAGACTGGTCATTGGGACGTTGGTTAGCTTTTTGGAGGCGGTTTTGTCGTTGGTTTAAGGAGGGTGGTGGTGAAGTACCCGCTGGAAACAAGAGTTGCGCTGCTTGGCTTCTTGACGAGCTAGATCGCGGAGACGGTCGTATTCGGCCTCTGCGTCTGAGTTTTGGTCGTGATTGAAGGCTTCGAGAGGGGTGGTGTTAGTTCATTGGGGTTTGTGGTGAAGACAGGGTATATATCCCACCCCGAGGGCCCATGTAGGACATTTCATGCTCGTGCTCGTGCATTTTGAAGACAGGGGTCTCGATTGTAGGCGGGTATAGCGATGGCGGTAGCAGTGGTCCAGTAAGAATAGGGCGTAATGATGCGGTCTATCATGCGCGATTCTAATCGGAGGGAGGATCGCAATGGGCGACGAGGCTGAAAGGAAGCCGATCGCGAAGTGGATGTCTCGTAGGCAAGACGGGCTGGCCCTGGGATCGCGGATCGGAGCCCTGGATGGATATGGATCGGTGGAGCAGCGATCGGATTGGCCAGGGATCGTGGGCGGAATTGCGCAGGGGGCTGGGCTGGAGATCCATGGCCACGGGCATCTTCAATGTTCCATGGTCATGCTTCTCCTGCATGGACACATTGGTCACATGGGGGTTTGGACAGAGTACTGAGTAGAGTGTTGACTGTCTTCCTCAGCCCTTCCTTCGGGATGTCCGGACGCACGGTCAGCCACTCATCACGAATGCGACGGGCTAGAGATTTTAAGCCCGTAAGCCCAGTTCCGACGGAGGGCTGAGTTCTGCATGCAGCGTTCCGCCAATCCTTTGCCTTCTGCAGCAGGTAGATAGATAATGGCTGAGTGCTGAAGCCTGAAGGTCATCATCGTCACGGTCTCATCCACCCGCCGGCTCAGCACTGACTGTCTGAGAATCGGGAAAGCGTCTACAATCACAGTAAGGTGCCAGCGCTAAGGTCACCAAGCCAGGTTGAGTGGGAACCAGGTCAATAGTCTGGCCTGGCATGCTCCATGCGCAGATGCGATAGATAAGGGAATCCCGAGCTGCCCTTTTAGGTTATCGGTCGACAGCGGCCGGGGACTCCAGATCATGATTATCATCATCATCATCATCATCATCATAAAAGGAGAGATGTATATCTATAACCCTGTTCGCTGACATCGACCCGAGAAGGCCTGCCTGGCACCTCGCCACGAGGAGCCTAGCCAGGGGTTAAGGCGGGCAGGCAGAGGACGGCAGAAAGGAAGGAGACGACAATCATGCATGCGCGGTAAAGAACGCGAGAGAAAGCGACTAAGGCGACTAGACGGTGGGGGGGAGTTGGCCTCTAGTCCCCTGGCAGAACCACGGATATCGGTTAATGACCTCCATCCGGTAGGGTTCGGTGTGGAAGCACAATTCAGCTTCGATTCCCAAGAGACTCCAGTACGGAGTACGTAGCGGGTCTTGCCGCCGCTGGCCTTGAGCTGAGAATGTCGCAGACTGAGTGCACCTCGATCTGGCTCGGAGGGGTTCAAGAGGGACGGAATCTCAGGTGTGTATCAGATGAAGAGCACGATGGGGTCATCACTCTAGGCTCCGATGGACTGATGCATGTTTCTCCTCCTTCTCCTCCTCCTTCTCCTCCTCCTCATCATCATCGTCAACCTCTTGCGGAGAAGCGATCGACGGGCAGTTGCAGGTGGGGATTACCGTACGGTACCTGGCCCTAGGTACAGTACGTCCAGGACCGACAAGATTCCTCCGTACGCTAATGCCCATCCCAATCTTGAGGCCATCCACTTGGGATAGCCTCTGCTTGTTATCGCCAGGGCCATGGCATCATCCCATCATTCCACCATCCCAATCCCATGGGAACCCTCAAACCCCTCCCGAGACATTCTGGAACGAGCCAGCGCGTCACGCATGGCAGACTTCAGGCCGTCCAGTCCAGTGGCCACGAATCCATGGTGTGTCCAGTCAGCCGTGAGTCCTCCGTGCCTGGCGATCGGGCGCTGGGCGCGTCCCGGGCCTCCACCGCGTGGTGGGAACTTGAAACTGCAGGCCTCTTCACGCCGCGCAGCCTGGCCAGGGCCAGAAACGGTCGACTACTGCGAACTGCTGCAGCAGTTCGACTTTTGCAGTACATATGTACATAGTATTACTGGCAGCAGCAGCAGCAGCAGCAGCAGCAGGAGCGATCTCGATTTCGTCATCAGTGGAGGTCAGCGCTTAAGGATGAAGGATGTCGAATGTCGAATGGTATCCCTCCCCGGTCGCCGTCAACAGCAGCTCTTACCGGTGCAGAACAGCAGATCTGCGTCATCCGGAAATTAATTCATGCACCTGAATCATTAATCATCGCGACGGCCACAACACCTTGGGAACTAGTTGCACTCTATATTGAATTTAAACCTCTCCAGGTCTCATCAATGGCTGGATCTGCCCCCATGGGTTTGGTGACGGCGCCGGTGGTAAGTAGATAGACTGGTAGCCAGATCATTTCACTGTCCCAGTCAAGGCTGACTTCTCGGAGGTGGACGCCATCCGAAGTATCGCCAGATATGGAGTAGATACTTATAGTGGCCTCGGAATATAAGAGCCTCTGCTATAGCCTATCTCATGCCACGATCTGACCACCGGGAGGACGACAAGATGGAGGCAATTGCTCCGGACGGGAGGCACTTCACTTACACTTCCAGTGTCTCTGGGATGTAACAAACTTAGAACCAGCCGCTCGTCGAAAAGGAGAGGGCGATTGGCGTGTTTCCATTGGATCGTGCCGGTTTTTCCTCCACTGCCACCCCTTACCCGAGTCGCCAATCAGCCGCCGTGCTGGGGGTTGCCATCGCCTTTTACCAGACGAGACGGCTCCACTGCCCCCTATTGCTGTGCTCCAGTCATCGTTTCTCATAGGTTGGAACCGGGTCAAGTTATCGTTCCAGAAAAAAGAGGGAATGGGAAATTGGAGTCCAGGTTTAAAAAAAAAAAAATTGAAAATTAAAAATCAAAAATCAAAAATGAAAGAGAGAGTTACCTTTCCTCAGGCCTACGGCCAGTAGTAGCAGCAGGTACCGACTCCGGGATCCTCTACCGTATCAGCCTGCTGCAATTCCCCTCCCCTCCTTTTCCCGGTCGTCTTGCTGTGCTTCTGCTTTTGACTGCCTCAGAACCGACCTCACCTTCCAATCCTTCCCTTCTCTTGGCCCCTCTTTTCCTTTGCCCGACTGAATCTTCCCCCCCTTACACCTGTTGAGCTTAATCCTTTCCCTCCGACCTTCAGCCTCGCTCGCTTTCTCTCTCTCTTTCTTTCGTGTCTCATCCATCCCCCTCCTCCTCCCTCCCCCCCCCCAAAACCCCAACCCTCACGGATCGGGATAGACGAGCATCTACTATCATAATCCCTGGTTCGACTTGGACTTTTCCTTTCTTTTCTTTTTTTTCACCTCCTCCTTTCGCTCTTCTTTCCTACCGGCCATCTTGCTGGATTAACCTTGTTCAACCACCGCGCGATTGGTGTATTCCTGTTCCACCTTCCTTTCGCCTCCTTTCCGCCTAGTCCCAAAGGCTCCGCGCTTATATTTGATTTTTCCCCTGCCGCCCGTTCCTTTGCGTCCGCTTGGCCTTTAGTAATAATACCATCCCCGGGTTAATCCATTCTTCTCCTTCTCCTCCCCCGTCGGAGTCTGATATATCAAGTTCTCGAGCAAGGTGAGTGGTTCTTTCGCCGTCTGGTCCTCCCAGTTCCCACATCCTTTGCCCCGGAATCCTCATGGTGGACGGTGCTCTCAAGCCTTCCGATTGACGCATCAGCTGCACCTCCTTGCGTCAGCACGATCTCTGACCCTGGGAAGCCTGCTGCTGCTGCTGCCTTCTTGCTTATCCTTAATTGGATTTCAAGTGGTTGCCCTTGGGATACTGATTGTGGCTCGTTCCGTATCCAACCACGTTCAATGCGGGCAGGGGGCTTTGCTTCATTTCAATCTTACAGTACGCGGAGAATTCCATGACTGACATCCTTCCTCGCGGACAGGCTCGCTACTCTTGACGCTCACTACCACCCACCACTCCCCCCACTACCCACTAAACTTTTCGCCAATTACTCCTACGTTCCTTAATCACCGCCAAAATGGGTTGTGGCATGAGTACCGAAGACAAGGAGGGCAAGGCCCGCAACGAGGAGATCGAGAACCAGCTTAAGCGGGACAAAATGATGCAGAGGAACGAGATCAAGATGCTGCTGCTGGGTATGCGCCTTCTATCTCCGTGCATTCTTCGCATGGCCTTCGCTGGGACGCGCCGTTAACGATATCTTCATAGGTGCTGGAGAGTCCGGAAAATCGACCATCCTTAAGCAGATGAAACTGATCCACGAGGGCAGCTACTCCCGCGATGAGCGCGAATCCTTCAAGGAAATTATCTACAGCAACACCGTTCAGTCTATGCGCGTCATCTTGGAGGCTATGGAGTCGCTCGAGCTGCCCCTGGAAGACGCTCGTAACGAGTACCACGTCCAGACCGTTTTCATGCAGCCCGCCCAGATCGAGGGTGATAACCTGCCCGCGGAGGTCGGCAATGCCATTGGCGCTCTGTGGCGCGATAGCGGTGTACAGGAGTGCTTCAAGCGGTCTCGCGAATACCAGCTGAACGATTCCGCCAAGTAGTAAGTGGCACATCTGCCCGGTCTCATCGGAATTGCCATTAACCGAACCCTTAGCTACTTCGATGCCATCGACCGTATCGCCCAGCCCGACTATCTCCCCACCGACCAGGATGTTCTCCGCTCGCGTGTCAAGACTACCGGCATCACGGAGACTACGTTCATTATCGGCGACCTGACGTACCGCATGTTCGACGTCGGTGGTCAGCGTTCGGAACGTAAGAAGTGGATCCACTGCTTCGAGAACGTCACGACGATCCTTTTCTTGGTCGCCATCTCCGAATACGACCAGCTGTTGTTCGAGGACGAGACCGTCAACCGTATGCAGGAAGCGCTTACCCTGTTCGACTCGATTTGCAACTCCCGGTGGTTCGTCAAGACCTCGATCATTCTGTTCCTCAACAAGATCGATCGCTTCAAGGAGAAGCTGCCCGTCAGCCCCATGAAGAACTACTTCCCCGACTACGAAGGTGGTGCCGACTACGCCGCCGCGTGCGATTACATCCTCAACCGCTTTGTCTCTCTCAACCAAGCCGAGCAGAAGCAGATCTACACTCACTTCACATGTGCTACGGATACCACGCAAATCCGTTTCGTCATGGCCGCAGTTAACGGTAAGTCCCCGCATGCATCCGGTGATTCCGGTGATGGAAGACTGACTTCGTCCAGACATTATCATCCAAGAAAACCTGAGACTGTGTGGTCTAATCTAATGACCGGTATATCTCGATCGAGTGCGAACCTCTCGACATTTAGACCGTATGCTATGTGACTTGTAATCTCGTCTTTTGCTCTTTGTCATACCATGTCGCAATTTGTTTTTCTTTTTCCTTTTTGAGAGACCCTGGCGTTGAGACATTCACTTGTCTATCTTACTAATTCCCTATTTCCTTTGTCTTGAAATGATATCTAGCCGGCTCTTCGTTATCAGCATTACCGATATCCATCCCATGACACAGAGCAGGAGTTGTTTCCCTTGGCCATTTCCATTTTGTTTCCTTCCTCTGAGCCGCGGGCGCCCGGTGGATGATGTCCACCGAGTCGGCTCGTGTCTTCTTTTCTGTACCCATGGGATTCCCGCGTCGTTCGATTTTTCTGGGCTCATCTTCCTCCGTGTCTGCGTTCCCCCCTGACCCCTCCTTCCGCTTTCATTTCGTGTGTCTTGTTTTGCCGCTGGATATCCCATCATCTCTTGGTGCTCTCATCCGCAATTCTGTGTGTAACCATATATCACGCATTCTCATCTTGGTCTCACGTGCACTGGGGAGGGCAATGAACGGCGAGCGGGCCATGGGCACGGGGAATATGGCAGGGTCCGCCCGAGTCTCATGTCTTTTTCTTCTCATGTGTCATGCCGGGTCGGTCATTGGGTCATAAGTCAGAGTTAAGGATTGTGAACTACCTCTTCCGTCGTAGGGGCTGTAGCGTAGGGTCGATGACAGGGGTCTGCCTGATAGACGCATCCCAAAGCATGGGTATAGATATATTAAATTGTCGTGCTCAGACACCGCTTTAGCAATGTTTACATCCTTCTAGATAAGGAAGTCGGCCAGTAACTGCGATACGATCTCCGCACAGCGGATCCGTGGACCACCCAGCCCCAACCAAGCATGCACTAGATACATACATACACAGTATGACAGCCGCAACAGCAAATCAAAACCTCAACTTGGGCCCCAGAAAGACGATCAGAATCGCGACCACCCACAGTCCGAAGATCCACGCATACAGCATCATCCGTCCCCACCAGCCCTTCCCCTCCGTCATCCGCCGCAGCATGCCCATGCGTCGCTCTGCCGCCTGCATGTTACCCGTCGTACGATCTAAGCCGTCGACCGCCCGCGCCAGAACGGACTTCTCCGCCTCCAGGGACGAATGGAACGCCTGTGACGATGACTTCAACTGCGATGCCAGCGCAAGTAGCGAGGTTGTCAGGTCTTCCTGTTCTGCCCGGTGAGAGGAGAGCGTGTCTTCTGTGGCTTGCAATCGGGCGGTGGAAGAGGGCGATGATGAAGGTTGTGGAGAGGTTGGGGTTTCATGAAGAGAGGATCCAGTTGCGATTGCGGTTACTGTAGACGAGGTGGTGGTGGGGGCGTTGGATCGATTGCGGAGGGTAGATGGGGGTGGAGGAGCGGGGGTTGCTTCTGAGGGTGGAGGTGTTGCTTCGGTTGTTGTTGCTGTTGTTGTTGTGAATAATGTTGCTGGTGTGGATTCTTTTTCTTCTGTAGCGATGTCGCGGTCATCCCTTTCCTCGTTTGATAGTTCATCCGTGGTGCTGCCCTCCTCTGGGGTGCCAAGGAGGTCTTCGCTGTCTAGGGAGTCTTCTTCTTCCTCGTCGATGTGGTGGGCGGATCGAGCCTCCGCTTCGGAGGTGAGTTCATCGAGGACATTTTGAAGTCGTTTGAGAATTTGCCGTTTACGTGCTAGGTCGTTCTGCAGGTCGTTGCGACGATCGGTAGGTTTGATTTGGGGGAGGGTGTGTTCGAGGCTTTGAAGATGGGTGCGGGCGTATTCTATGTTCTATGGGGTTGTTAGTTTGAGTGGAGCTGGTGGGAGGATGGTTGGGGGAAGGGAGGGGGGGGGGGGGGAGATGTCCTCGTTATAAAGTGAGGTCGAGGTGCAAAGTGCAGTGCAAGTGCAGCATGCAGGAGGGGAGGGATGATGTAGACGTACTGCTCCAACTCTCATGCGCTGGTACTCTGACCGGCGTAATGGCCTCAAGTCCGCGGCTGAGGAGAGGAGATTATGCTCGAGACGGGTGAACAGGCGAGAGAGGTTGAGGATTGCGAGGTCCGGAGAGTCCGGGGATGAGGCATACGTCGTGAGCGTCATCTTCCCTGGTCCTGCTGAGTCTGGGCTGGCGAAGAGGGAGGAGGGGAAGCGTTGGGCATGAGTTCTTGTTGGCATCTGGTGACGGGGTTCCTGTAGATCGGCTGACTCAGCCAGATATAGAGGTGGCTCGCTAACCCCAATCCGGCAGTCACGAACTATAGCGAGAAACAAACCAAAACCAGGCCGCCGGCTGGCTTCTTCTTCTTCTTCTTCTTCTTCTTCTTCTTGTTCTTGTTCTTGCGCCTCTGCTGGACGGATTAGAATGCGGGGAATCCAGATTACCATCATCGTGGAGGTCATCAATCGTCATTGAAATGCTAAACTAGCTGAAGCAAAAGTAAACTTAAACCACAGTCTGCCGCCCTTTTGGGCGCCGTCCTTGGGACAGGCGCCTCATGCTACTAGCCCGAAAATAAGAAGCGCATCCTCCCGGGAAACAGAACATGGAACGAAACTGCAAAAGCCAACAAACAATCGAAATCAAGGATGGAAGCCACGCCCGGAAGGAAACAAAATGCATCACTCTTGAAGAAGAAAACATCAGACCATCTGTCAGCTAGCTATACTCGATCATCAACCGTCGCCAGGACCGCATCCCCTCCTCATCCGCATCGTGCAGGAATTGAACTGCATAGCCGCATTTTTGAGAGGGTTGGGCCCCGATAAGGTTTGCAATGCTGGGGACCCCCTGTTCGTGGCTGCTGGCATGCCACTGGGCCGGCGCCAGAGACCCGGTCTGTCGCGGAGGATCTGACACAACGATGGCCCCGTGAGCTGGCCCTTCCTCAGATGACGAGTCACCGAGGCGACCATCCATGGCCGCGGTGGGTGCTGCTGAATGATGGTCCTGGCCAGGGGCGGAGGCGGCACACCCGAGCGACGACGGCACCAGATGATCCTCCGGTGGATATGGTTGCTTTGTCCAGTTGGTCCGCTCCCGGGCCAGAACCGCAGCCAGATAACCACTAGAAGGCAAGGGAGACAGATGGGACAGGGGCTGCAGGATATCACAGGCGGATGGGAATGGACCAACGCTATGGGAGGCTGGGCCTTTGAGATAGGCTACGCCGTAGCCGTGGCCCTGGCCCTGGCCCACTGCTGCATTATTGCCGACGGGCTCGTCTTCGCCACCACCACCCGTACCACCATGACCACGCTTCTCGGAAGGAGATGATGGCGGTGGATCCATCATTTGCCTCTCTAGCGGTGCGTAGGCGTAGGATCTATAGGCTCGCCGGCGGAGACGCTGCGCTAGTAGGACCAGAATGCAAATTATGCTGGCCACCACGTAGAGAAAGGCGAGAAAAAGGATCCGGAGGTCTTTCGGGCTGGCCGATTCATGGCTCAGACAGCGCATTGCAGATGATTTTCTATTGTGTTGGCTCCTACTGGGGTGCAGTAGGATACTAGAGCCGCGCACACACAGACTAACGCTTTCTCCCGTCGTCGAATGAGGCACAATTGGGTTTCTCTGGGGGCTCAGTAAGTACTGGGGACACCTTTGGAGGGGGAGAACAGTGTCACCCGCGCGATCAGGAAGAGTGATTTGTACCGAGGGAGTTGAATCTCTGGGTAATCGATCCGACGTGGCTTTCTATCTAGAAATGATCGGTCCGCGAGGCAGGGAGGGAGAGGCACAAGGCGGACAACTTGAAGGTTCAAACACGTCGCAAAGCAGTCGCAGAGATACCGCAAGCGAGGAGGAAAGAAAGCAGATGGATTACGATCCAGCTTCGACGACTTTTTTTTCCTTTCAAGGATGAGATCTGATGATACTTATAACTGAGACCGGCATGGCGCAAGCAACGCGCATCAACAAATCAAAAGAAAACAAAGCACTGGTCTCAGGACGACCCGGTGAGGGAATTCCCATAGTCTGATATTATATAAACCCAAGGAGAAATGGAAGCGACTCCACCATGCAGGGACATCTACACCCGTATAGTGGGATCGCAACATGTTTTGAAGCTCCCATTGCGGCTTCGCTCTAGACTACGTATGGACAGCGGACGAGCAGCGAGAAAGGAGGAGGGGGGCCGCCCCTCCAGGTCCAGCTCTGTCATGATCAGCCACGAGAGCTTATGCAGTAATTCGAACCCACGGGAATGGGGACTTCCACTGCAATGTACCACCGTCATAGGACCAGGAACGTCTTGGATGCAAGGCAGGTTCAGCTGTCCAGCTGGAGCGCCACATTCAGTACATCGGCTGGAGGAGGGCCCAGGGCCCGCTACTAAGTCACTAGGGGGAGTTTTAGCGAGAGCTACTCCCTCTTAGCACCTCCCCGACGGACTATAAGGCGACCTGGCCCGGGTGAGGCTCGAACACTGGTCGGTCCAGAGGGGGTATCTAGGCCAGAGTAAGGCCGAGAAAAGAGTGGAGTTTGGGGCCAACGAGAGTGGAGGAAGTCGTTGGACTGATCCAGTTTGAGATATACAAATTGCTCACGGACCAGATAGGGATTCCCTCGGTCAGGTGTGGTCAGGTGCTCTCGTCCGTAAGATTACGGGTACGGGGTAACTTTACCCGGCCTCGTGATGTCGTACAGCATACAGCGTATAGTCACTCTTCCATCTCTCTCCCTCCTCGCCTTTTCCCTCCCACCTTCCCTTTCCCCTCCCATTTCTCTCTCCCTCTCTCTCTCTCTCTTTCTCATTCCCTCTGCTTGTCGCTTCATCTGTCCGTCGCTCCCCATTTCCATTCATGGCCCGTCTATCTCAGCTGCGCCTCCCCCCGAACTGATCGTCTGGATGGCCGCAGATCCAGTTCGATTCCCACGGTTACCGGCGTCTGACCCGGTGGGGGGGGTCGGGAACATAGTTATCAGCTCGCCATCGCAAGGTGGATTCGGGCTCCATGAGACATTCCTTGAGTCCTGACATTTGACACGGACAGGCTGCTACTTTTCTTCCCGCCGCCTTCGCCTGAGATGGCGATTCAGGGACGAGATCTGTCGCCGGCGCCCCAGTGTGGCGGTGTCATCGGCGATCAGTGTGGCGCCGATTTGCCCTGAGGAAGCCCTCGATTGCCCGGTCTACTCGCAAGACAGCACACCATTTGTGGCCCGGAACCATTCTCCATCGACGCTCACCCCACTAGCCTGGATTTGATGGGTCTGTCATAGTGTTTCGTCGCGATGTTATTGCCCCAGACTGGTAGCCTACGACCCAGGTACCGGGTTTTCCCCAACGCACGCCGGCGATCCAATATTGAGTTCTCATATCTATTCCAAATCCTACGCTGCACTGTACCCCACTAATAGCAATGCTCGGATCTGAAAACCCCCTTGATGGCCACTGATGAGCACGCCACGTACGCGGGAAAGTTGAATAGACGGCGAATGGGATTCAGACAAGTGCAACATGAAATGGGTGGTCCAGCGCAGTCTACAGTCTAGCGGCGATAGTGTTCTTCTGCATCTCCTCCTTAGCCCGATCGCGGAGCACCTTTCGCAAGATCTTTCCCGAAGGATTTTTCGGGATCGCATCGACGAAGATTACCCCTCCGGTAATTCGCTTGGTCGCGGACACTTTGCCGTCCATAAATGCCACAATCTCCTTCTCGGTGGCGGTTTGTCCGGGTTTTAGTACAATATATGCCCGCGGGCCCTCGTCATCATTTCTATTTGCCAACCTCGTATTAGCTCGTTCGCTGAGATGGAGCCACCAAGAACTCACCTGGGCACGCCAATTACTGCAACGTCGGCCACTCCGGGATGCTCCAACAGAAGAGCTTCTAGCTCGGCCGGTGCAACCTGGTTGCCTTTGACTTTGATTAGCTCCTAGCGCAAAGATTCCAGTTAGCATCGCGCAACACGACAGAAGCAATGTATTGGGTATCGGCTTTCGCCGGGGGGTGGCAAGTCAGATTTTTGCTCTCTCAGCTTACCTTCTTTCGGTCAACTACATGGAACTTGCCGCCATCATCGACGAAGGCGATGTCTCCTGTCTTCAACCATCCGTCCTCCGTTTTGGTCTCCCTCGTTGCTTGCGGATTTCTCCAGTAGCCCTTCATGATATTGTGGCCTCGGACCCAGAGCTCACCGCGCTGATTGCGTCCCAATTCCGTCATACCATCGTCGGCCATTATCTTCGCCTCGCAATTGGCATTCAGCTCTCCAACTGATGCCGACTCTGATCTCTGATTGGGGTCCCAGCCTAAAAGGGAACACGTAGTTCTTGAGGAAGAAAAAGTCTGTCAGCCTGCAGGTCCTTCGCCACCAGGCGTACGCAAACAACGGGCTATTGGTCATCAGAACAGCAGTACATACTCAGTCATGCCCCATCCCTGCTTGACATTGATGCGTCCGGGCTCCCACATTGCCTCTATTTCCACGCAGACCTCTCTCCCTAGCGGTGCGGCGCCGCTGAACACCCCCTCCACACTGCTCAGGTCATATTTGCCGCTCCGGACCGCAGGATGCTTGGCCAATGCAACCACCACCGGTGGGACCACGATGAGGTCGCTGATGCGGAACTTGCCCGTATATTCGAGCATCTTGAGGAAGTCGAACTTAGGCATGATGTACACGGGCACGCCACGCTGTAGAGCGGCTGCGATGAAGATGGCCTGCGCCATGGCGTGGTACATGGGAAGGAAGCAGAGCCAACGTGTGCGGGCCTGCTTTTCCCTCCAATGCGGGTGAAGGTAGAAAAGATGGTTGTACTGCATCATGTTGGCGACATAGTTCTTGTGCGTGATCTCCACACCCTTGGGTTTCCCGGTCGTGCCACTGGAATAGTTCAAGGCGAGAGTACGATCGGCCATGTCCGAAGTGGACAAGTCATCCCAAGTGAACTGGCTGCCTTCGTCAACGGATGCGATCAGCTCGCCCCAGTAGCGGCAGCCCTTCGCGCCTTGTCCTTGGCCATCGAACACGACGCTGTTGAAGAGAAATATGCGATCTTGGCTTAAGCCAGCCAGCCTCGCTGCTTCAATTCCCGTGTCCAGACTCGCCTCCGCACAAATCAGATATGTTGCGCCAGAATCTTGCAACTGATACGCCAGCTCCCTGGCGACGTAGGTGGGATTGGCGCCGGAGAAAATGCCGCCGGCCATGGTGGTTCCGAGGAACACGACGGGGAAGAAGAGGCTATTGCCGGAGAAGAGCAGCACACGATCGCCCGTCTGCAGCCCGCTCTTGCGCAACCCCGCTGCAAACCGTTGACACCATAGTCGGAAGTCGTGTGTCGTCAGGTAATGCGTGTCAGGGCGTGCCGCCTCCGAGAAACACCGATGCGTCTTGGAGAGGGGATGCGTCGGCGACGTCAGCAACGCCGACGCCAAATGCGCATTGGGGATCTCAAGCTGCCAACGCGATTTGAACGGCATTGCGTAGTTTATAAGGGTCGTCGTATATTACTCTGCTAACTCAGTGTGCCCTGTCAGTTACCAAGATACCACAACCCAGATAAAACAGTCAGGGAACCTCACATCTATCAAGAACAATGCCCCACAGCCAAACAACTCACAAGAAGGAAAACCCCGGGGGAAATAAGGAAAATGCACGATATATAAACTGCAACACAACCGCCCCCCTGTCATGCATAACGATTCATAACCCGTATCGCAAGCAAGCAACCAGCCAACCAACTGAAATTCTCGACCCCGAATCCCTGCTTTTCGGGTGTTGGTTTCCCCATCCGAGCTACGTGGTTAGCGGAGCACGCAGAGCTCTCCCCGCAGTTTGAGAGGAGCGGGGGCGCGTAGAGCGATCGGTTATTCGGTCGGTTATGAGGTTGATCGACCCGAGGAGGGAAAAAGGAGGGGTGCTTTCCTTCTACCGAGGTGATTTGGGTTTGGGTGGCAAGTACGGATTACCACGTAGATGGTTGTGCACGGTTGTCAAGAAGGACCGGTGTATCTGGTGTATGGTGTGGTGCCTTAAGCTGTTGGTTTGGTTGAGGGGATCAATCAGGTTCTACTTAGGTAGGTGGGTGGGTGGGTGGGTAACTTAGTAGTAATGTAGGAGGTAAGGGGTGGGTGCGGGTGTTTATTTCCGGTGTCCGGAGATTATGGTAGAACCGTAAAAGGTGCCAGGCCCGTCCAACAGATGGGACGTATCTACGGAGTACTACTGGGACCTGGGATTAGATGAAGGTGGGACAAGGGCGGCTGCGTGCAGCAAGGTTGGATGGGGATGGATACCAACCGGTCAGTACATACGGAGTAAGTAGTATAAGCGTCCGTGAACATGTGTATAATTTACGAGATCTACATAGTACACTCCCGCCGCACCCAATATATGCATGCTAGTTGTATTGAAAAAGAAGAAAGAAAGCAAGCAAGCAAGCAAGCGACCCCTAAGTCATTGACCAGATAAATCATAATGAAATAAAAAAAATATCCAGCCCCTCAAACAGCTATAAACACCATTTCATTATGCCTCGTCACCATCGCCCCCAAGGCACGCCAACGTTGCCTTCAGCTCGCTTACGATCTTCTCCTCCAGCCGACTCTGCGCCCCCGAGGAGGCGTCGACCGGCTTCTGGCGAGCCAGTTCCAGTTCCTTCTCGCTTGTGGCGGTGATCCGCGTCCGGAGATTCTGCTTCCGTTCGAGAAGCTCTTCGATGTCCTCCTTCACCTGTGCTTTGTCCCATTTGAGTTCCTGGATCGACTGGGCATCGATTCCGAGGCTGGCTCCTGCTTCGCGGAATCGGGACAGGATGTACGAGATGAGCGCGAGCGAGTATGCCTCGGAAGCCATGCTCAGACTGATCCGGCTGGTCGGAGCGGCGGTACGACTGGCCGCGAAAGACTCGGTAGCTCGTTTGAGTTGGCCTTCGAATTGGTTGAGGAAAGCGGCTACCTCTGGCGCAATGCGGACGACGTGGTAGAGGAGGTTCAGGCACAAAGGAAGGATTCCGCCTGTCCAGATGGAGTACAGCCGGGGCACAGGGTCGAAGGGACCGAATCCCTTGGAATCGCGCAGGATGTTCGTTAAGCGGCAGGTGGAGAGCCGGACCAGCACCACCTCGACCGCTAGGTGTTCCGCTAGCATAGGGATAGTAGACATTTTGACGAGTAAAGACATGCTGAGTTCGCCGTATACGGGGTCACCGGCCACTGCGAGCTGGTCGGCCCATGAGAACAACGACGTCGCCATTCTCGCGGTGTCATTGTCGGCAATGTGGTAGACGATGTGCTCATACAAGCGGTCAACGTGTTTCACTTGTAATGAGCTCTGCAGTATTGCGATGAGGATGGCGAAATCTTTCGGCGTGCACTTGTCGGGTTGATCATGCAGGTACGTGGTTAGGGCCTTGAACCCTTGCGCTACCACGACTTTCACAATCTCAACAACGATACTCAGGTCCGACGAGACCTCGGGTTTCTTGGTAAGAGTCTCGGGCGCGGTTCGAGAAGGTGAATCCAGATGGAACTGGAAAGCAAGGAAGAGGACATTTAGAAGCGATCGGTAGTACTCCGTGTCGTCGTTGATCAATGCATCCTCGTACGTTGCACGACGAGTGCGTAAGGCATCCCATACGACCTTCAGGAGACCGAAGACTTCGGCGCCCTTTGCTCCAATCGCTACTAGTCGCTGGAGCAGAGCTTGGGCGAAGTCGACCCGAGTTTGTTGAATTCTCTCGAAGATGGCTTCCTGGGGGACGCCCCTGGTGTTGGCTTCGAGGCAGCTCTGCACAACAATGGCCATCGATTTTTGAACCTCACGGTCCGTCATAAAGTCTGCAGAGTGCTCGACGGCGAAGAATTTCCAACTATGGAGGAGACTCTGCAGAAATCCAGGAATTAGCTATTTCACATCCACGGGTGTTGGTTGAAACCTACCACTTGTGCCTCGACCAAAGACAAATTGAGATTGGCCCGCTGGAATTCTTCGGCAAACCCTTGGTTGCGGCTTCCAGTCCACGCGAAGTCATGGGAGAGGAGCTTTTTGCCGAGGTGGATATCGTAGTAGTATTCTTGGCCGAGATAACGGGACTGCAAAGAGGTTCGCTTGAAGTCGACGAGCTTGCACCCGGCGTACCTCATCTCAAAGTTCTTCTTGAGGTTGGCATGGAGGGAGGCATTGTACCCGGACACTTCGACCGCGTCCTTAGCAAACCAAGACACGAGCGGAATCAAGGTCTTATAAAAGCCTGTGTCGTGCATTTCCTTGGCAGAGTGCAGATAGACGGCACAAATATCGGCCACGACAGCTGCAACCCGAGTAGCAAAGATTTGGTTGGCCATGGACAGAGACGATATTTTCAGCTTCGAGACGTAGTTAACGAGGCTGGTGAAGAAATTGGCGTGCTTCTTCAGTTCCGGGGTTGCCCACGGCCAATTTTCCTGTGCATGGGAGACGAATTCGAGCAACGAGACAGCCAGCTGGAGGTCAAGCTGCTCAATATGTGACAGCATATCGAGGGCAATCTGCAGGAAGGGGGCGCCCCTCATCGCTACGCTCTTCTCTTTGTCGGATTTCTTCAGCGACTGGCGAGGTGAAGTGCCCGTAAGGATGTAGACTGCCAGCCACTGCTGGCGCTTGCTGACGAGGGTTGACAGCAGGTGCCATATGGCCAAGTGCAGCTTAGAATCATTCAGCGGTTTGTCGAACTGCGCCAGGACATCGAGGAAGAGACAAGCGGATTCGGCTCCCAGATGGCCGACCAAGGACGGCGGCTCGTTGGCCGGATCCAGGGCTGCGCCTGCTATGAGAACGTCAAGGAGCGAAGCGACCGGGCGTCGATAGGCATCGTCCGAGGCATACAGTTTGACGAGAGCGGGGGTGGCCTTGAATAATTGGTCTTCCAACAGCGATAGGGGCTGCTCCAAGAGTTGCGCCGCCTGTAGCAGCCTGATCGAGAGCTCCAATGTTGCTAACACCTGCTTTTGCACGAGAGTCATGTAGCGGAGGTACAACGTCGACGGGGTCTGGAGGCCATCGACGATCAGGCGGAGGATGGAATTGAAGGGTAGATCGGCGGCCGACTTTGGCCGTAAGACATCGAGGAGATACTTGGCCGACGAAGAAAAGACGCCCGTGATCTTCGTATCTAACTTGGTGGTTTCGTTCGTGCCGTAAGTGTAGTAGAGTATTTTCTCAAATGCCGTCGGGAGTTTCGTAGTGATCGCGAGCCTCTGTTCCGGCGCATTGAACCTCCAATTGCCACAGCTATTGTAAACCTCCACCATGATCCGCACGAAATTCAACAGGGTTCCTCGCATCATATGGGATGGAACGCCCGCGGTCCAGTCGGAAGCGAGCATTGGCTTTCCATTGGGACCACTTGGGCTCCGTCTCAACACTGCACGGGAGGCAGTGTCATCAACAACAGCTTCGAACAATTGGACGCAGCCCAGCAAGAATGGGTAATCGCCCGACGTCACTTCTGCAGCAGAAACGATCGCCGTCATGATACCACCCTTGCCGTCGGAGCCCAACAAGCTACTGCGAGAAAGCAATGGCCACACCCTGCCCGGCAGAACATCGATGAGAATGCAGATAAAACGCAGGCAGGCGATTGTAGACTCCAGAATGGCCTCAGAGCCCGCTCTGGGCCCGATGTTGGATAGATTACGTTCGAAAATCTCAAATACCAGCGAGATAATGTCGCTTTGGCGGGATAGTCCATCGCTTGCAAGCTCCAGGATCCTTTTGGCACTTGACCCGTCCCCATTCTGCACTGACGAATCCTTGACAGCAAAGAGAAGGTCGGCTAGTAGCCCTATTGAATCTGCAACCGAGTCTTCTCCATAGCCTGCTGAGAAACCTCCGTTCTCATTCCATTCCTCTAGCCAACTTCCGAGGTAACTCAGGCAAGAATACTGGTGATGCCACATGACCACCGCAGGCCGCGACTCGGAAACGACTTGGCCGATGGCTGCAGAGGGGATTTGCGACGAGCCTGTTACAACCAAGGCATTACTGACCCCCTGCTCAGTGATCTGTTTTCGAGGGGACGAGCCGACCATTGGCAGCGACTGAATGAGAGTGACAAAGTTCGCGTTCTCGTCCTCTCGAATCGTTTCGTAGCCTTGGAATCCAGGGGGTACGACCTGCGTAAAGGAATCCATGTTCTCTAACTCGCCAAGTATATCCGGAAGACCTTCCTCGTTGACCAGATCTTTGCTAACCAATGCGCGGCACAGCTTCAAAAATGGCACGGTTTCATAAGGGAAGCGAGACCGCGCTATCCGAAAGATGTTGTCCATCATGGCCTCCTCCCTAAGAAAGATCGAACGCGGGTCGCTAGCGGGGGTTGACGGGGTGCCCTGAAGCCTTTGGGATTCTGCCGGTGGACCCTGAAGAATTGCCAGGACGGACTCAACGATCTCCGGAGAATAGTCCAGGTACACGATGGCGATGCGGACGAAATCTAAGAGTACGACCTGAACCCATTGACTTGTCAAAGGGTCATCGACTGCTGAGGCGGCTCCAACTTTGGTAGCTAGGATAAGGATCATTTCAAACACGACGTCCCTCATGGCATCTGACGTTAGAAGGGTTATTGACTCATCCGCAGTGAAATTAGGCGCACGAGCGTTCTCAAGTAACTCTTCGTATAGAGAAAGCTCCGAAGCCCGAGAGGAACTCGCTTGAGGCGTGTTTGACTGGAAAGAATCGACTGCACTGTGGAATTGCTCGAGCTCCCGACTTTCTTTGTCATTGAGCGCAAGCTCTCTCATGGTATGCAAGACCAGTCCCCAGGAGAACGCGGCTGGGTTAGCAGACTTCGCGTCTACACCTGCTGTCAAGAAAATCTCATTTATCTGGCCGATCTCCTCTTTACAGAGGTAGTAGGGTGCCTTCGTAGACAGGCTTTTCTGTGAAGAGTTGTTGATGATCGAGGGAACTGATATTGGTAGCTTCATGAAAGCGAGCGTTGTCAGGGAGACGAAACCCTGGAGTGGCACCAACAACTCCATAGGCTCCTGGCATGGCTTTTCCAAATCAGCAAGATCGCCACCTGGAGAACGGGGTAAAGTACTCACAACTCGGAGCGGTTCCAGAAAGCTGTAGTCAACCATGAGACGAAGCCAAGAGAGCAGGATGTCCGCAGCAGGAACCTCTGCGGACGCTTGAAGCTGCAAAAACAACATCTGCACTATATGTATTAGCTCCTCGATGAGAGTTGTCGCCCGCAAGTCTTCCACTTCCTGGTTGCTCTCGGCAGCGCCTAGCCAGCCACTATCACCATCTAGTGAAGACAACCGACTCCGCATAGCATCAATGCATCCTTGGTTGAACGTGCGCCAGCCTTCACCCTCGGATTTTCCTTTGAATATCGTGGCACCCAATTTGCATAACAGCTGAACGTGACGGCTTGAAGGTTGCTGGGAGAAAACGGTATCCTGAGTGTCGCTGAGATGCAGTCCAAGGAGTTTGCGTGCCAGCTTGACGACATGGCTTCTCTCCGACAAGTATAACGTGCGCAGGCGCAAGCGGCGATTGGCCTCTGAAGAGAAATCAGAAGCACCTTCTTCACGAGCTGCTTTCCGGTTGAGAATCTCGGCGAAGGCAGGTCCTGCGAGAGACACGCGGAGATTGTCACCTCCTGCTGCACTCTGGAGGCTTGTTGTTTCCTCATCGGCGAATCGCGTAAGAAGGCGCGTGGCAGGTCGGTTCTGCCATTCAAGAATCGTTAATCGAAGCGCGCTGATTTCATCGATACCCGCCTTTTCGCTCAGCCATAAAGCATCCGCTTTGATTTCCTTCAGGTCGTATGATGCTTGCGCATTTGTCTCCACATGGATCGCGGCTGTCTTCGAGTCAAAGTCCGATTTCGATTTCGCGGATGGAGAAGGGAAGGCGTTGAGGCAATTCGAAAGGATCTGGACGCTGTCGGGATGCGACAAGAAGGCGTGCAGCTTTTCGACATCATCGACATTGTTGTCAATATTGCATGTGTGAAGGAAGGCTCTCCTCCAGGACCTGGAGTGCACGGCGGGTTAGCGGCTGTTCCTCAATGGGCAGAGACGAATGAATGCGCGTACAGAAGCTGAACGTCCCCGGAGAAGCACTTGTCCAGGGACGGGAAATAGGCTTCCGGGACGGGAGCCATTGGCGAGACAACTATATCATTCTAGATGCCCTATGTGCTGCGAAAAGAGAGTGCTGCTCGCGAGGGTCCAAGGCGACAGAGACCCGGAGCAGATGAAAGGTTGATAGTGATAAACACACAAGAGCTCACAGCTCAAAGGCGGGAACCCAAGAATATTATTGCAGGAGCGGGTTTGGCTGGCGGTCTCCGGGCGGTGAGCGGAAATTTTGCGCCGTTTGCCTGCCCGCCCGAATCGGGAAGGCGATCCACCGAGGATCTGACTCAGGCTCGCCGTCGATGTTTGCTCCGCTGCCACTTTACTCCGATAGTGGCCAATTCATCTTATAAAGGTGAGTCGGTGGTTGTGGGCGCTGCATCCGATTCTTTGATTTGAAGCTAATCTGTCTTCAATCTCACGCAGACTCCCATCATGGCAGACTCCGGGCTTGTCGATCACTCCCCCCACCATCCCACCAAGGCCGAGAAGCTGAGCACCGCATCAAATGTCATCCTGATTGATAACTATGACTCGTTCACTTGGAACGTCTACCAATATCTGGTCCTCGAGGGCGCTACCGTTAATGTGTTCCGCAACGACCAGATCACTCTGGAGGAACTGATCGCCAAAAAGCCCACCCAGCTAGTTATCAGCCCGGGTCCTGGTCACCCCGAGACCGACGCTGGTATCAGCAGCACCGCAATCCAACACTTCAGCGGCAAAATCCCCATCTTCGGCGTGTGCATGGGGCAGCAGTGTATCATCACTTGCTTCGGCGGAAAGGTGGACGTTACCGGTGAGATCCTGCATGGCAAGACTTCGCCCCTGAAGCATGACGGCAAGGGTGCCTACGAGGGATTGCCCAGCTCGCTCGCTGTCACTCGCTACCATTCACTGGCTGGTACTCATGCGACCATTCCCGATTGTCTGGAAGTGTCGTCCTCCGTCCAGTTGGCGGACGACAGCAACAAGGATGTCATCATGGGCGTGAGACATAAGAAGTTGGCCGTAGAGGGTGTTCAGTTCCACCCCGAGAGTATTCTCACTGAGCATGGACGTACCATGTTCCGGAACTTCCTCAAACTTACCGCAGGTACCTGGGAAGGCAATGGCAAGCACTTTGAAGAGCAAAGCAGCACCTCCAAGGTCGCCGTGCCCGTCACTGCCCCTAAAACGGACAAAAAGTTGTCCATCCTGGAAAGGATCTACGATCATCGGAAGGCCGCTGTCGCTGTGCAGAAGACCATTCCGTCGCAGCGCCCAGCAGACCTTCAGGCTGCTTACGACTTGAACCTGGCTCCCCCGCAGGTCTCATTTCCCGCTCGTTTGAGGCAGTCGCCTTACCCACTGTCCCTCATGGCTGAAATTAAGCGCGCCTCTCCTTCCAAGGGTATGATCGCGGAACATGCTTGTGCGCCTGCGCAAGCTAGACAATACGCCAAGGCCGGTGCCAGTGTCATCTCTGTCCTTACGGAGCCTGAGTGGTTCAAGGGCAGCATCGATGACTTGCGCGCCGTTCGCCAAAGCCTAGAGGGCTTGACGAACAGACCTGCCCTTCTGCGGAAGGAGTTCGTTTTCGATGAATACCAGATCCTGGAAGCTCGTTTGGCCGGTGCTGACACTGTTCTGCTCATTGTGAAGATGCTCAGCGTTGAGCTTCTCACTAGATTATACCACTACTCTCGTAGCCTTGGAATGGAGCCTTTGGTTGAAGTGAACACACCCGAGGAAATGAAGATTGCGGTCGACCTTGGGGCTGAGGTGATTGGTGTCAACAACAGAGACCTTACCAGTTTCGAGGTTGATCTCGGTACCACTAGCCGGCTCATGGATCAAGTGCCCAAGAGCACCATCGTGTGCGCCCTCAGTGGAATATCTGGGCCTAAGGATGTGGAGGCTTACAAGAACGAGGGTGTGAAGGCGATTCTAGTGGGAGAGGCCCTTATGCGGGCAGCAAACACGTCTGCTTTTGTTGCTGAGCTCCTCGGGGGTACCACACAGGGCATTCCCAAGGAGTCTCGAAGCTCACCCTTGGTTAAGATTTGCGGCACCCGATCCGAAGAGGCGGCTCGAGCCGCGATTGAAGCTGGCGCAGACCTCATCGGCATGATCTTGGTCCAAGGACGAACGCGATGCGTCCCGGATGACGTTGCACTACGTATCTCTCAGGTAGTCAAATCTACCCAGAAGCCTGCCAGTCAGTCTGCTGCGACATCTCAAGGGACGCCAACTGCGGCATCTGTTGAGTATTTTGATCATTCTGCCGGAGTCCTTCGCCACCCTAGCCGGGCGCTACTCGTTGGCGTCTTCCAGAATCAGCCTCTGGAGTATATCCTGGATCAGCAACAGAAATTGGGACTCGACGTTGTGCAACTTCACGGATCTGAGCCGCTGGAGTGGGCCAAGTTGATCCCAGTGCCCGTCATTCGCAAATTTGGCCTTGACGAGCCCGCAATCGCCCGCAGGGCTTATCACACTTTGCCGTTGTTGGATTCCGGTGTTGGGGGAACTGGTGAGTTGTTGGATCGATCGCGCGTGCAGACCGTTCTCGAAAAGGACAGTGGTTTGCGTGTTATTCTGGCTGGTGGATTGGATCCTACGAATGTCGTGGACATCGTTCAAAGACTTGGTGAATCTAGTCGCAAGGTCGTTGGTGTGGATGTCAGTTCTGGCGTAGAGACCGATGGTGCTCAGGATCTCAACAAGATCCGGGCCTTTGTACAGGCTGTCAAAGGTCTCCAGCTTTAAGTCATTTCTATCATCCGTCCAGCATGTGATGCATAAACTTTGTTAGCTCTTTCTTCCTGTGATCTGCTTCTCAGAGATCAATCCTCTTGATACCTTTCGGGTCATTTATGGCCTTGATGCCTAAATGACACGAACACTTCAATCTTGCATATTCCTTTCGTCTTACAATAGCCTCAATATCTTTTGACGTGAAATCGCTTTTGGTCTACCCTCGTAGGACCTTCCTTAGCCACCCACTAAAGCATACTAGTATCACCTTACTCTTTACCCAGACCACTCTACCTCACCTTCCTCCAGCCTCCCTCGTGCTAAATCCTCCATTCATCTCAACCCCACCTTACTCCCTCTAATCCAACCTCTCCTACCCCAATCACCAAAATGGGCCAAACATTCAAGAAAATTCACGCCAGCTCCACCGGCAAATTCGACGGCAATTCGGACAAGATCCCCCAGTGGATTCGAGCCAACGGGGGACAATACTCCAAGGATGTTAGCGAGAAGATCACGCACCTAATCACCACCAAAGAAGCATTTAAGAATGATGTGGAGGCGAGTACGTGGATTTACTTCCCTCTTACCTTCGCTCCAATCTGTTTAGAAGGCTAAATTAAGGTATACCTGGCTAACATAAAGTAGTCCGTAAAGCAAAGCGATTTAAGAATATTAAGATCGTTTCATTTGATTGGCTGGAGGATTCGCTTCTGTCTAAGAATCGACGACCGAAGCGTGAGAAGAAGTATCTTTGGCACAATATACTTAAGAATGAGAGGAAGAGGAATAATAAAAAGGGGAATGATAGGGAAGAGCAGAAAATGAATGGCGAGAATGGCAAGAAGCGTGCGGGTGAGCTTATTCTTGTCATCTACACGGAGAGAGAAGAAGGTCGGAGCTTCATCGTCTGGGGTTCTGCTAACGAAACGATGCTTTAGATAAACCGGAGAACGAAGATCCGTTCAGAAAGAAGAGAAAGGGGGTGAAAGCCGGGACAGCAGTGTGTATGTTGTTGTCTTTTTCTTGCTCTCGGATGCTGGCGATGCTGACACATGTATGGTTTAGCAAGGTACCACCTCTATACGGATAAAGAAGCGAGAGTCACATACAGTGCTACGCTTGCGCGATTTATGCTGATGAGGAATTCAAGGGAGAGATACGTGGTCAAGGTGAGGAGGCTCTTGCTCTATATATCTTCTGTGTCGGTATAGCTATTGTCATTCCGATTGTCGGGATATAGTATTCGCCAGGAGAAGAGGAACTAGGTAGAGGTCTCGTTTTCTCCATAAGTAGTGTGCTAATTGGAAAATATGTATAGGTCTACGAATCCAACAAGGAACCGCACGTCTACGCCACACACCTCGAGTACAGTCGTATCGGGAAGCAGCAAAGCGAACTCTTGACTCCGCTGAAAGCAGATCGGGATACTGCAGTAAAGGCGTTCAAGACGCTTTTCTGGGACAAGACGGGTATTGACTGGGAGGAGAGGCTGGATGGGGTCTTTCCTTCATCCAAAACGGATGTTGATGGCAATTTACTGCCTCCTCACGAGGGCTGGTTCAACTACGAGAATCCAGGAGGCTTGATATCGAGTTTTCTTCGGGAGGAGGTGGTCGAGGCACCCGGTGATAGCTCAATGATTGGGAAACAAGGCCATCCACTGGATTCGCAGGGGGAGAGATATGAGTCGAATCAAGATGAGGAGGGCGAAACATCGGTGACTTGAAAAACATATGATTTGACCGGCTCGGACATAGAAATTTCGAGCCCCCTACTCAAGAAAAGACCCCGTTCGGCTAGCCCTAATTACGGCCGGGGCTGGCTATGTTGCCTGTTATATATTGTAATTAGGGATCCTTTGCAAGGACTAGTCCATTGTAAACCAATTCGAATGACTACAAGATGCTCTCGCAGATAGAACGTGGAATATAAGAATTTCTTTCAGATGGGTATACAATAGCGATCAGACATGCCAAATGTAAATGCCGCCCTTTGAGCTCCTTCCTAAACACCTCATGCGCCAAATCAGACTTTTCTTTTGCCTTCGTGAATAATTGTACACTGCCAGCTGAAAGCCACAGATGTCCTCGAGACAAACGCTGGCTCACAAATAATCCTTCTTCTTGCTCGTCCTGGTGTACTGGGTAAGAGCCCATTCGACATCGCCACTGGAGCCCTTCTCCAACGTTCCGCCGCGGATTTCGAACAGCCTCATTGTCATACGAGGACCAACTTCCGCCAGCTCAACATCCCGGTACCCGGTCTTGACAAAGACGTGGTGGCGCACCTCGATGCTGTCCTCCTTGTTCACAAAACTGACGACACGGTTGCCGACCTTGCCGGTCTCGCGCGGGGGAAATAGATGCTTCAAAATTTGGACCACGCGAAGACCCAGCTTAGTCGTGAATCCCTCGAAGATGAGGTGAGGGTAGCTCTCCGACACAGTTCCGCGGGCAGCGTCGGGGATATCCGCACGGAGAACAACATTGTGCAGGGAGAAGCTAGCAGTCGGGCCGTGGGGAAGGTGGGAGATTGTCATCGCAGTAGGCGTACCACGGTGCTCGTGCAGAAGGATCATATCCGTCAGTGCCGCAGCGTTGGCGCTGGAGATCAGGTCCGGAAGAACGAGGTTACCACGGTTCAGGCGGATGGAGGTTGGAAGGAGCAGACGGATCTCCTTAGCGAAGGTGCCCAGACGGACAGACGGAGAGCGAGAGGTGGTCACGATAGGACGGGGGTCGGCAATGCCCGATGTGAGGGCATATTCGTCGTCGAGATCAACCACGTCGTCTTTCTTTTGTTTGTCTGCCGGGGTAATGGATTCATCGTATTTGAAGTCCTCGCGCAAAGCTTTATCGTCTGCGACCGACGGATCGAGGGGCTTTCCGGAAGCCAGCGACGCCTTCAGCTGGGCGCGCTTTTCGGCGATGGAAGCATCGCGGAGAGTGAGAGCTCTCCGGTAGAGGTAGTCTCGACGCTCACGGGCTTGACGGCGCTGAATCGGCAGTTAGCACGGATGTCTCTTGCGCAGGAAGAAATTCCGCCCCGAAATTCGAGCAGCAACATACCAACATCGTGAAAATGGGGGGTTGGAAGGAAAAGCAGACGGGTTGAAAGACAAGAAAGGCGGGCAACTTTTTTTCTTCGGCAACTGCCGGTCTGGTCCGCCTTGGCCACCGGAACTTGGACTGTGTGGGATTTGGCGGCAACGACGCCGATGGCTGGCCTGAGCCGATCGCAAAATCATCCACCACCTGGTCTCGTGGATTGACACACGCCCCATTCACTTGCGTCAAGCTCTTCTGTGGTGGCAGGGCTCTGTGGCGTGAAGGTACGGCTGTCGCTCCCCGTGGCTTGCAAATTCACCTTCCTTCGTGAATCTGACTGAACTTAGTCTCATCTCATATACAGTTTGCCCCTCTGCTGTGGCACACTGGTGACCCCGACAAAGAGAACACAACATCCCCTGCTCCTCGACTTGGACAGTGACTGCTGTCGTGTCCTCCACACTCTTTTATCTTCTGGAACTACCTCGCGTGACCCTTCGGATTTGTGCATGACCGCTTAATCTTCGGTGACCTGGGCGTCTTTCGCTTCCGCTATTTTCGCGCTTTCTGACTTTACGTTGGGATAGCGATTGTCGAGAATTTGCCATCGGATATTATTCCCTAGATTACTATGGCGGCACTAGGTGATGACAGGATCGCGGCGGAGATGGACGACGCGGCCTCCCACTTCCGGCCGCGGAGGCATGATGATGACGATGAAGCTTCCGGAGACGACGATGTAGAGAGTACCACCAGTGCTCAGGCGGCTGACAGCAAGCACCATCAAGGACATCTAGAGGAAGAGAAGGAACTTCCGCCACATGCGTGCGCGTGAGTATATCGCCACCTCTTCCTATGCTACATCTCCACTGACGTTGAGGGTCTCGACAGGTATTGCGGCATTCATAATCCGAGCAGCGTTGTCAAATGCCTGGCCTGTAGCAAGTGGTTCTGCAGTGCCCGTGGTAACACTTCCTCATCCCATATTGTCAACCATCTCGTTCGAGCTCGTCACAAGGAAGTCCAGTTGCATCCTGGCTCATCGCTGGGGGATACGATCTTGGAATGCTACAATTGCGGAACTAAGAACGTCTTCCTTCTCGGGTTCATTCCGGCCAAATCGGACACCGTTGTCGTCCTCTTATGTCGTCAACCATGCGCTGCTATGCCATCTTCCAAGGATATGAACTGGGATACTTCGCGGTGGCAACCATTGATTGAAGACCGCTCGTTCTTGCCATGGCTGGTGGCTGCTCCGTCCGACCAGGAGCAGCTCCGGGCTCGCCACCTCAGCCCGCAGTTGATCGCTAAGCTGGAGGAGATGTGGAAAGAGAACTCACAAGCAACGTTTTCGGATCTGGAAAAGGCCACAGCTGTGGACGATGAGCCTGCCCCCGTGCTTCTTCGCTACGACGACGCTTTCCAGTATCAGAACATCTTTGGACCGCTGGTTAAGATCGAAGCCGACTACGACCGCAAGTTAAAGGAGTCCCAGTCACAGGACGGACTCATTGTGCGCTGGGACCTCGGTCTCAACAACAAGCATCTGGCTAGCTTTATCTTGCCCAAGCTTGAGCTTGGTGACGTGAAGTTGGCTGTGGGAGATGAAATGCGCCTCAAGTATACCGGTGAATTACGCCCCAAATGGGAAGGAGTTGGATATGTCATCAAGATTCCCAACAACCAGTCTGATGAGGTGACGATCGAGTTGCGGGCAAAGGGTGATCATAAATCTGTCCCTACCGAGTGCACGCACAATTTCACGGCCGACTATGTATGGAAGTCGACATCCTTCGACCGTATGCAGCTTGCCATGAAGACCTTTGCGGTTGACGAGATGAGCGTTTCCGGTTACATCTTCCATCGCCTCCTCGGACACGAAGTCGCGGCCGCGCCGATGAAGACCCAGATGCCGAAGAAGTTCAGTGTTCCGGGACTCCCTGAACTCAACGGCAGTCAAATCAATGCGGTCAAAAGTGTGCTGCAGAGACCTCTTAGTCTGATTCAGGGTCCTCCGGGAACCGGAAAGACTGTCACTTCTGCTACAATCATCTATCATCTCGCCAAGATCAACGGAGGCCAAGTGTTGGTGTGCGCCCCGTCCAACGTCGCAGTCGACCAGCTTTGCGAGCGTATTCACCGGACCGGTCTGAAAACAGTACGTGTGACAGCCAAGTCCAGAGAGGATGTCGAGTCGCCCGTTGGTTTCCTGTCCTTGCACGAGCAAGTTCGCATCAACGATACCAACATCGAACTCATCAAGCTCAATCAGCTCAAGGCTGAGCTTGGAGAACTATCTAGCCAGGATGAGAAGCGACTGAAGCAGCTCACTCGCTCGGCGGAGCGCGAAATCTTGAACAACGCCGATGTCATCTGCTGTACTTGTGTCGGTGCCGGAGATCCTCGTCTGGCCAAACTCAAATTCCGCACTGTCCTGATTGATGAGTCGACCCAGTCCGCTGAGCCAGAATGTATGATTCCCTTGGTCCTTGGATGCAAGCAGGTCGTCCTTGTCGGTGACCACCAGCAGCTGGGACCTGTCATCATGAACAAGAAGGCGGCCAAGGCGGGTCTTAACCAGTCGCTCTTTGAACGTCTTGTCATCCTGGGCTGCTCCCCCATCCGCCTGAACGTTCAATATCGTATGCACCCGTGCCTTTCTGAGTTCCCGTCGAATATGTTTTACGAAGGTTCTCTGCAAAACGGCATCTCTTCCTTTGAGCGCCTTCGCCGTGATGTGGACTTCCCCTGGCCCATTGCTGATAATCCGATGATGTTCTGGTCGAACCTGGGCAATGAGGAGATTTCGGCATCTGGAACCTCCTACCTCAACCGCACTGAAGCAACAAACGTGGAGAAAATTGTCACTCGTTTCTTCAAAGCCGGCGTGCAGCCCCAGGACATCGGTATCATCACGCCTTATGAGGGCCAGCGCAGCTATATCGTTAGCTCCATGCAAGCAAATGGCACGTTCAAGAAAGAGCACTACAAGGAAATTGAGGTTGCTTCGGTCGATGCTTTCCAGGGTCGTGAGAAGGATTTCATTATTCTTTCCTGCGTGCGTTCCAATGACCACCAGGGCATTGGTTTCTTGAGCGATCCGCGCCGTCTCAACGTTGCACTTACTCGTGCCAAGTATGGTCTGGCTATTCTCGGAAACCCGAAGGTCTTGTCGAAGCACCCTCTGTGGAACTGCCTTCTGCAGCACTTCAAGGAACGGCACTGTCTGGTTGAGGGGCCCTTGTCCAACCTTCAGGAATCTCTGATCCAGTTTAGCCGTCCCAAGCAGGCTTATAGAGGACCTCAGCGGTTCCAGATGGCGTACAACCATGCTTCTAATGTCACCAGCGGATTGATGAATGGAAGGAACGGTCACCGCAATGAATTCCATGACACCGGGTCCGTGGTCGGTTACATCCCCGACGATGTCTCTTCCGTGCACTCGTCTGCCCTGGGTGGGGTTGGCATTCCCTCTGGATACCCACCCATGTTCCAGAACTTCGCAGACTCGTGGCCCGCTCTCCCCGGAGCCCGTCGCGCCAATGGTAACCGAGTGAAGGGGGCGCCTAGCATTGCCGGCGAATCCGTAGCAGCCACCGAGTCTGATGTTACCGGCAGCATCATTGATGGCAAGAGCGTCGATCAAGGTGGTGTCAGCCTTGCTGGCTTGAGCATCAACGATATGGGCAAGCAGCCCAGTCTCAGCCAGTCGGATCGGCTGAAGCGCTACGTGGAGTCTGGTGGACGGGAGCCTTACAAGCCCGGGGTGCCCGACAACGGCAGCATTTTTGGCGGAAGCTCTGCTAGCATTCGTGTCACTCGTGGTGTGCCCGGGCACATTCACGACGATGACGATACCCGCAGCGTTTCCACTGCTTTCGCCAGCCAGGTCGGGGGCAACTATGACTGAGTGGGGAACAGTGATGCCCTTCGCGGTTTAGAGCGGGCCCAGCAGCTTGCAGCCTTTCCCGAAGCTCGGGGGACAACGGTCCGTCGAACCATCAGGTCATTCCAACATGACTCGACTCCTGGGATTCTACTCGACGTCATCCATGTCACCGTTAGACGTGAGACATCTGTAAGATTCAGGGAAGCATTGGCGAGCGCCAACCTTCAGCCATCTGGTGGGAAATGAGGCATTCCTCGGATTCTCTTCGTTGCTTTTATCGATATGGAAAGAGGCTGGTCTACAGGGGCTGCACACGGTTTCCTGCCGTTCCGACAAGTGATCCTCTCCAGTCAGATCCCAGGGCATGGTGCGCTCTGCGAGATGACCTGCCACTGGCGGCGACCGTTTAGTGCATATGCCCCGTTATCAGTATGGTTAGTCGCTGTCGACTATTGCCGTCGGAGAGAGTCAGTGGAATGTTTAGGCAATCTTTCAGGCTCGTGGCTGTACTCATGTACGGCTTCTTCGAGGCAGCTGACGAGTCCCAGCATTTCCGCCGACAGCCGGAAGCGGATGGCTCATCACCGATGATGCTACGCATTCTTATTCGTTGCCACTACTGCTTTACACGAAACTATTTTAAAATCCTATGACTGCCTATTTTCGTTCTTTGCTTTCCTCATCCTTCTCCGCGCTGTGGCATTGCTCGGGCGATGCGGTGGTTCTTCGAATCCCTGCCGCTTGGGAAGCCGGAGGATGTTCTCCTGAACACTGCCCACTGTGCCTGTATCTGTCATCCGATCTACGCGTATGTCTCGGACCTGACGGGCAATGCCGCTGGTCAAGTTGAATGAGCTGTTTAGTTCCGCATCCCAATCAAACCCATTGCCGTTCGTTATCACACCGCCTCGTAGTTCCAGCAGGATCCGGCAGAGCTGAGGATCGTCTGCAGGATGAATAGGCACCCACGTATCTCGCATCCTTGGCAGCGGTTTGGCATTTCTAGATTGATGGCGGATCTGGCCGACGGTCCACCTTCGCTGCAGTATCCGTAGATAGCGGCCATCTTAGCCGACTCCGCCACAGTCTTGTCTTGCAAGACTCGGAGTTAAGCTGAGGAGCGGCAGGGCGCACGATCAATACGCCCAGCTGCACCTCAGCACTGCTGATTCCTGAAAGGAGCCCGGACCTGGGGCCGCACGCGCATCCGGTCCTCACGGAGACCCCGGATGCCCTGGAGGGGGGACACCTGCCAGTTGACCTGGATTTCTGAAGGATGCATTAACTAGTGGTCCATGCAGATCATCGGAGCTACCAGGGTGGTCTTGCATATGCCGTGGCGGCGCTGCGCCACTGGGGAGAAGATCCGTCCCATGGCAGGGTCCCAACCCGGGCTGATGATGCTATTTTTGAAAATGAAGATGCCTGATGGAATCTGATATGGAAAATTCTCGACCATCTTGGGGCCGTGGGATGGGATGAAGTGACGTAATGGGTCGGAAAGGCGATGGTGACCATGCTTCCGAGGCAACAACGATGCAGGGCGGCTTTGCTGGCAACGAGGCAGGGAAATGACAGCCGGCGATTCGCCCCATTCAAGGATTGGGCGTGACTTGTCGCCGATGCAAGGGAGGGCGGCAGATAGATACCTCGACGTTGACACGGGGAAGGTCTATCTACTATGTTCATAGTCATAGTACGTACGACGGTACGGATCAACCGATCGAGCTAAGTATATCTTGCCTGTCAGACGTGGAAGATCCCGTCAGGGTGGTTCGGGATTGGCGCCCCTGTAGCACGGGTTCTTTAGCGTGGATCATAAAGCGTCTCAGCATCTCGCATCTCGGGCTCGTGTTGGTAGTCTTTGCCTTGGCTCAGCGCTTAAACCGGTTCTTTGCCTGACCACGACGGGCACGGGATTGGGCAAGAAACGCAGGGCTGGGTACCTAAGGTACCTACGACTGACCTCCCCAGCAGCCACCTATCATTTTCACCTGCACCAGCCAGCTGGGATGAATCGAACCCCGAGGCAGAAGAAAAAGATCATGGACACCCGACCGGTATTCTTTGCCATGGCCAGCTTGCGGGCTGTGGAAGGCATCGCGGCGGCGCCACAGTAAATAGTCCGTAACCGGCAATGTGGCTGGGGGACCACGTGCCGGGAGCCCTGATTGGCAGGCAGCAATGAGGCACCCAACTCGGCTGCTCTCGCGGTGGCGGATGGCCTTACCAATACCAGTAGTTGGAATAGGCGATAGAGGAGGCACAGCAGCCCCGATCTTGTAAGTAAAAAGTATCTGGTTGCCTGCCTAGCATGAGTCACTAGTGGTCGCAGCCTAAAACCCCCCAAACTTTGGTCATCGGCGCAGTCGTGATTCGGTGCTTAACTAGGGCTCCCAACAATACATACAAATACGGCCAGTATCCGATCACACCACGTGTGCAGGCATGATGCTGAGTTTCCCTCTACTTACACACACACACACACACACACACATACCTCTCTTCCCGCTAAGCGCCGTGTCAAGATTCTTAATACCGTATAACTAGACGGGCGTCGCGCCGCCTTCCGGTTGTCATTCCATCATTTCCCAACCGCTGACCTTCCGTTTTTGAGTGGCGGATTTGCCAAGACATCAGCTTCCCAACTGGTCACAGTCACGTGGCGCGTCGCTAGATGCCTTGTTTTCCGTCCTGAAAAAATTGGCACCCCGTCCTTCCGAACTGAGCAAACCACCATCCATCGCCCAGTGCCACCCGACGCGATTGACCTCGCCTACCTGCTAATATCAACTTCTTCTCCCACCCCCCTCTGCATCTCTGGAACTTGTTCCTTTGCATCTTCCTCCCTACTTTCTGCTCCTCGTCTCGCCGCCTCGCTTTCTCTCGCCACTTGGCCACCCCCCCCTTCTCAATTGAACGGCGGGGTTGTAGCTGCGCTATGGGTGACGGCTCTGATTACCCTAGTCCACGAAGCGAAGGTCCCGGCGGACCTACCTCTGTTCTAGTCACTGCCCAAGAATCGCTTTCTCCTGCCCCCAAGATGAACGATCAGCTGTCTCCGAACTTCATGGAAGGGACGCGCCCGCGACTGTCGGTGAGAAGAGCGCGGGATCCGCCCAAGAACGCTGCCGGTCAAATCTACTGCGACCACCCCGAGTGCCAGCACTCGCCCCCAACCTTTCGCCGTCCGTGCGAGTGGAAGTAAGTTTGCCTTTGTGTGTGAGACAGTTGTTCCCCCCGATCGAGGAAGCTAACGGATCGCCACCGCAGCAAGCACATGGACAAACACGACCGCCCTTACAAGTGCATGGAACCCGGGTGCGACAAGATTCAAGGCTTTACATACTCTGGCGGTCTGCTGAGGCATCAGCGCGAGGTGCATAAGAAGAACATCAACGCCAAGAAGCCCTTAATGTGTCCGTACGCCGACTGTAATCGCAGCACGGGCAACGGGTTCACGCGTCAAGAAAACTTGAAGGAGCACCTTCGCCGCCGCCACATGCATACCGAGAACGGACATGCATCCGAGCTGCCCATTGCGTCGCCGGAGCTGGATGGCACCACGTCGTTTGTGACGGCGTCGGTGGCCCTGAAAAGGAAGCGCGATTCCACCGGGGAAGATCCGACCCTCGAGCTTCCCGAAGAGGAAGAGAATGGTGTGGATCTTCGCAATGAGCTGAAGCGGCTGCGTCGCGAGGTTCAGGAAAAGGACCGCCGGTTGGAAGAGCTGGAGCGCATCGTGGCCGGACTGCAGCAAGCCATTCCCCAGACCGCAACGTCACAGGGCTAGCCGGGTTTTCGAGGGGTCTTCGTTCCTCGCTCGTTTCTATTTTTCCTTTCCTATTTTTTTTTATCATTTCTTCATCTTCCCTCTCCTCTTTTCATCCCTCTCCCAGGCTCAGAATCTCTACATTTTTTTTATGGATTGTTGTATGAAATTTGCATTCGATGGGCGTTTCAATTCTGCCAATTATGGGCCTTGGTTTTGTTTTCGCGCTTCTGTCTACAACATCAACGGGAGGTTCATATGGGTCGGTCTCCATCTCGGAACGCATGGATAAGATCAGGCAGCTCTGAAGATTATGGCGTTTGCTCGAGGTCGTTGATACAGACCAGGTGGTGTTTTCTTTCCTCTTCTTCTTCTTTATCTTCCTGACGGTTCCTACCCTTTGTCTCTATTTTCTCTTCTTCCCTGAAATATACCCAGGCGTTTGACCCTGTTTCTTTTGTTGCTGATCCTGTTGTGTCTCTACCTTATCCTCCGATGCCAACGTAGTGGTCGTCGATCCTGGGATGCGTAGTCCCCCTCCACGTCAGCGAGGTGAAATCATAAGATGTATCTTCTCTCCTTCCTTCTCTTCCTGAGCCTGGATGCCAAGGCTCCTTTCGTATTGTGGTTACAATCGTGACCGGCCGGCCCCATTCGTCTATCTTAGTCTGGCCATTCCCTACCTATCTATCTCTGCCTTGTCCCCAAGGCCACTAGTCCTACCTATCCTACTTCGTAGTGAATCCTCCATCCACTCTAGGTCTTACTCAGTATTACAAGGCTATCACCCCAACAATGACCCCCTCTCCTCCGTACCTTCCCTCCCACGACCCATCAAATGAGTAATAAACAACCATGAAAGGCTATCTATCACCCCCTTACATCACATACCAACCAACCACCCACATCCTCCGATCCAGCCCACGCCCACCTGACTGAACTATCTGACTCTCCATGACTCACACCTCGGTTCATTTCCATGTGGTTTAGTCCTCCTGCGTGGGGATGTAGTAAGCAACGCGGCCTAGTCGGGTCTAGTCTAGTCTAGTCTGGATCCTTATCTTGACGGTGGTGACTCAGGTTGACTCGAGGCTAAGTAACTACTCCGTGACTGGATGGGTAAGTGAGTAGTGTAGGTAGTGAGTATTTGGTGGTTTACGTGTTGGGTCGGGGTCGGGGTTGGTGTCGGGGTCCGAGATGGGTTAGAGGGATACGGAGTACACAAGCTAGTAATCTATCTAGTTGGATAGGTGGTGGTGGGTTAGGTGTTGGTAGCCTGATGGTGGTGGTGCTTGGTGCCTGGGATGATGAGTGGGTGGGTATGATGAAGTATCTAGTTGGTTGTTGTGGCTGGTATGGAAGTGGTGGACTAGTAGTATCTGGATAAATGCCATGGATGAAGGTTGTACGTCCCGCCGTTAGTCACATTCATTGTAAGTGGCGTAGATAGATAGAGAATGATTCATGATGGCGGCTACATCGACATCGAGGGGAGGCTGTGATGGGAGCGGGTTAGCTGGCGCTGAGTGGCGACTCCGCGAAACATTCTGTGGATGGGGAGCTGAGTCCTAGAGTATGTGCGTATGAAGCGTGGGAGGGGGAAATGTTGCGCTGGATGTGATTCAGCTGCGTTAGGCTGGCGGTTACGGGGATCATGAGATGCGGGCTGCTGCGCCAGATGGATTCTTGAGGCGTTGTGTAAGTGTGGTGGGTGATGCTGGAGTGCGGCGCTTAAGGTGGGGGGTTCAAAGCAGCTGGATGAGGATGAGGTTCGTATGTAGTGCACTGGTAAGAACGTGATAGTGGGTAGATGTCGAGTGATCGTGGTGGGGGATGATGCTATTCGAGATGTAAATGCTTGGTATTGCTTGGGCTGGCGATGCTGCAGGTGATGCAAGTAGTGTTTTGCTGGTTGATAGGTTTATGATATATCGCTTATTTCATCAAATAGTCAGTGTGGCCGAGTGGTTAAGGCGATAGACTAGAAATCTATTGGGTTCGCCCGCACAGGTTCGAGTCCTGTCGCTGACGTTTTTTTGGCTCTCTTCATTTGAATACCAGGCATGGGATGATGTTCTCTATTTTTGTTTTTCTTTCTTTCCTTGCTAATTATTCTGTTATTCCCGGTGGATGAGTTGCTGATCGCTCTTGATGAAGTATCACCTGCTGGATAGCTAGACATGTAGTGTTCAGGGTCCTGAGATGCGCTGTCCATCATTAACTCTCTTGTTTTTCCAAGTACACATGTCTGATTGCCCCGAGAAAAAGGAGCTTCTATCCAAGAGTGCGATCAATGCATTGGCATCCAAGAAACCCTTCTCACGAGGTGAGGAGATGCCGTTCTACACAGGTCTATCCTACGGACTACTGACTGCTGAATGAAACTAATATAGAGTCTAGAGCGGTTGTCAACGCCACAAGCGAGTATTTTCCATAGAACCAGTGCTAACATTGGCACGTATAAGGTGGTATCATTCGACAGGTCGAGTTGTCTTCGTGACTGATCGTTCTTTCCTTCGGGGGATTCGTCACCGGAAAGGTATCAGGAACATTAGGCTTCCGATGGTATTAGGTACTTTGTCTTGAGAGGCCGCTTCAAGTCTATGGAAAAAGTTGAGTTATTGATTATATCCACCTGCGAAGAAAAAGAACATGCAGCATCTTTCAGAGTGGAGCAGTAGGTTGCTTGCATTCCTCATATAAGCATCGTCAAGGATATTGACTTGGACGAATTAGATGTGCCAAATGTGAGGGATGGGATCAGGTTTGAGTAAGTATCTCAACAACTTGTAGATTGGTATGTCTCGCAAAATACCCTGAGAGAGAAATTTCGGTATCGTTTTTGATGCTTGTAGCATACAAACAAGGCGGCCACTATACGGGGTCGATACGTCACGTATCCTCTCTATGGCTCAAGCTTTCAATGGATTAATGAACACGTGCGAACATATTGTCCTTCTCTGCCTTTTTCCAGTCTCCTTCTTGTATTCCGTGTCATCGTCTATTTCTCGAGTTACACTTTTGTGTTCGTTCTCGTCCTTGGTAAATGAACATCCTTAAGCACACAACTGCAGTACTGACCCAGCAGCATCGATATTCCTGAGTGACCAATTTCTCACCGCGGTGTTGAACAGGATGATGACTATTTCAATACACCCTCTGACAAACTTCGTGGGCTTTGCTCTTATATTACTGTTGTGCTCATTCGTACTCATTCGTGGCTTCGTTGCTAGGTTCTAAAGAAGGAGGTGACATCCTCACTGGTAAACAGTAGAAGCAATCTCTGTTTGTATTACTTCTCCTACATCTAGTTTGAGATTTGGACTAGATTGGGTTTCTGTTTTCATATCGAAGTTCTGGCTTGGTCGCTTAGCCGGGCATTTATACAAACCACAAGGATTCAGCGAAGATCGCCAGATTTGGCAGGCTGGATGGCTTGTGGGTTGATGGAGGCAATATACGACCGTGACAGCGCGACCTGCCTTCGGAGACGTACTTCTTATCTATAGGTCATGGTACAAGGCTAGACTTCAGAGCTAGGTCAGAGATTAATCTGATATGATCTCTCAGACCAATAAGAATCCCCAGCTGGGTGAGATGTCAAGGCAATCGCGAAAATCCACTTTCGGGGTCTGTCCAATAGGGACGTGTCAAGGTGACGCGTGGGTTATTTTTGGATAGACTTGTATTCACTTGGGAAATGTTTGCGCTGTTAGTGATGATGAGGTGGGTTGATTTGTGTAGAATTCCAGTGTCATATACGCGTCCCTTTTCTATACTTGCGGGGACGGGTTAGCCTGTCTGGTTCTGCTGCCTTGCAGATCAGGCCTAAAGTGTTTTGAAGGCGTCTAGGTCCTGTGATAATCAAAACATCTTAATGGTTGGGATGATGCAAAGCACAGCTGCGGTCGACGGCTTCTCCTAGGCTATGTGCTTCGCTCCTTATTGTGCTGGCTCTTCTTCTTATACTCGCTGTACTGGTTTGAAGGACTGGCTGATCTGCTAGGCTGCCTTATCGGGTAACACTACATCAAGGCCGTTAGGTTAAGGTGACACAAAGCGATATATTGGCAGAAGAAGCTAGAAGCCCTACAAGCGGTTACACCATATAGTCGGCGCCCTTATACATTACCTCTGGTGATAGTTGCGCGATGGCTTTAATAGATCCCCTGCAACATTCGTGCGTTGACTTCAGCGGGCCCTTCTTGGCCACGTCAACCTGGGCGAGCTTGAGAGGCGGTTCGACGGTCTTCTGATAATCAAGTCTGGGAAGCGCACGCAGCGCAACACTGTATCTTGCTTGGTTCGTTTTACCTGGCACCCACGACTCCTATAGTCTGCATGCTACGTTGTCCAATATAGCAGGCTACTACAGCTTTGCAATGTATCCCAAGGACATTTCAAAGACTCGAGCAGGGTAGATTTGAACGTCGTCTCTAAGAGCGGTTGATGAAGAACGGTCTTCCCTTTGAGTTGGGACAGTGCTGCTTCAGCGGAGGCTGGTAAAGGTTGCGATGTCCTGATACACACGGCCTGTCAAAAAGAACAAGTGGGATGGGCTGGCAGCGGTATTGAGCTGCTTTGGGATATGGACAGGCAGAAACAAAATAGCAAAAAAACGTCAGCGACAGGACTCGAACCTGTGCGGGCGAACCCAATAGATTTCTAGTCTATCGCCTTAACCACTCGGCCACACTGACGGTCGCTTGTTAATTTGGCAATTGTTTGTTGAGATGAGGGGCTTTTGCTATATAAGGCTGAAAGGTGGCCATGTTGATTTCAGGTCATTTGGTGTACTGTAGCGGCGAATCATTGAGTCAGTTTTATGTCTTGAAGACGGAATGTAGGAGGTGAGGCCCAGGCTCAATTGATAAGGGTAGATGACTTGCTAGCCTTGTAAGGCTGAGGGATAACAAACTAATGTGAATATTGAGACTATTTTTGGCTTTGCCACCCACCCTCCTAGAATGGCATGGGTATTTACTCACTGGAATCACCTTGGATCAGTATTGCCTAGTGGACAAAGAACAAAAAGCAAAAAACGTCAGCGACAGGACTCGAACCTGTGCGGGCGAACCCAATAGATTTCTAGTCTATCGCCTTAACCACTCGGCCACACTGACTACTGTTTCTTTTTCAATTTCAATAATGGCATCATCAATGCAGCTCTATGAGGGCCGTCCAAGATATTGTGCATTGCCATGCGTACATCCCCAGTTGATCGCATTGTAGCAGCGGTGTGAGCGAAAAGATGGTACCGAGATTAGCGCCTTCAAAGTCCAAAACACCTGTCTGCATGTAAGTAGCGGGTATTAGTACGTTTTGCCGGGGTTGCTGAGTGTTCCGTGCGCTTATATATTCTGGAGTGACAGGCCCGGAAACTGCGATGCATGAGACGATGATGACCATCCTGTCGAGGTCCCGGTCAACACGATTGGTACACAACATTGTGAAACAGTATTCATTCTGGCACTTTTTCTATAAGTGGAGATCCAACGCCCTCGCCGAAATCCAGCGGCAAATGACAACGGACTGTAGTACTGTGGCAGCGTCGCTTTTCGTATACCTGGGACTGATTAGTGGGAGGAATGAAGATATGAAGGAGAGGGTGATGATACTGCCTGTATCAAATCATGGGATCCAGCAGCACCGACTAGACAGCGTGCTTCCAAAGGATCCTCAAACTGTTCCAAGTTGCTCCAGTTGCCGGGACGCAAGTATATTCCGGCCCACCGGTTGGCTCCGATGAAGTATGGGAATTCGCAGCAGGCACATGCCGAATTTCGCACCGCCCTGCAAGTGAAGTTGCATGGAGATTGCATATCTGAGAAATTCGTATAAAGTCTCTCCTCCGTAGAGCATTGCTTCATGAGAGTGAGAGGCAGAGGGGAAGCTGTCGCGGGGTGAGGGGAGGGAGACGAGAGATGAAGCCAACCCGGGCTAAGCCTGTTGTGGCAAGCTGTCATTACCCGAGAAATACAAGACCCTGAAGAATGGAAACATACAAAGGCACGGGAGTTCCAGGGACGGAGAAGGGGAAGGAATATCGACATGCAAAGGCCCAGAACACCCGGGATGACTCCATTGTTACTGCCCTGAAACCAATTCACCCTCCTTCTCGCCTCTCTTCGTTCCCAAAATAAGCTCGCTTTGTTCAAATTCCTCTCTTATACTCGCCCCCCCACTCGTCCCCTGTCCCCTCAACCTCTTGCCAATCAAATCTGACCCGTTATTATCGATTTAACCACCACTGCAATTGTACCTCTCGTGAAAGCACACCTACAGGGCCAACGATGGCTCAACCCTCCCGCCCAGTGGAGGTCCCCATGTCCCAGCGGACTGAGGTCCAATATGCACCAACCCAACAGTACAACTCGGGGACTCGCATCTTCCAGCAGCCTATCTATGCAAGCGCCAATTTCGAGCAGTTAAGCTTCCACAAAATCAAGCCTACCAGTGCTGCTGCGCACCAATTCCAAGAAGGTGAATTCGTTCCCTTGGGCTTCTTCGATAAGGTCGACCCGGCCCTTTTCAAGCTGCCCGCCGGAGAAGTTGAATGGTTATATGAGAAGCGCAGAACAGCCCAACAGATCCTCCCCTTCCTCTATCTGGGGCCCTGGAGCTGCCTCTCGGAAAGAGACTGGCTCAACCAAGACGGTATCACTCTCCTTCTAGCCGTCCGAGACAGACGACTGGCCGTGGCGCGCCTGGTGTCCGGCGAGAAAGCCGCCGCGGACCTGGGCATCGTGGCCGATTCCGTGGATATCCAGGACTACCAAGAACTCATAACAGCGCTCCCCCAGGCCATCTGTCGCATCAACGAACATATTGCCTCCTCGGCCCCTTTGGGCCTTAACGGACGCACCGAGAAAAAGGTCCTCGTTTTCTGTGAAACGGGAAACGGCTCGTCAGTGTTGGTGGTGGTGGCCTACTTGATGGTGATGCTGAACCTCGGTGTAGCACAGGCCTTACAGGTGGTCCAGTCGCAGCGGTTCTGCATTGATGTGGACGAGTCGGCAACGCAGCTGTTGCTGGCATTCGAAGCCATCATTAACGCTAAACGGGATGTCGAGAGAGTGCGCCGAGCAAGTTCCCTGGATGTTTCGGTTCCTCCAAAAAAGCGATCCCACGACCGAGATACTGACGAGAACGATGTCGATGAGTACATGGCTGTGGACGAGACTAGAAAACCATCGGCGCCATTTCAAGATCGTCCTGCCTACTAAACAACCGATCTATTTCCGTGCTCCGCTGGTAGGAAGATTGCATTAGAGAAGAGGGCCATGAGGAGTAGTTGGTAAAGACGGCTGGGTGGAATTATGGCTTCTTTTCTTGTGGTTTTCTGATGTTCCCTTATCATGTGCATACAATTAAGCATCCTGAACATATTGTGACCTTTGTTCCCGCTGTCCCATGAAGTCAGCGTATCGGCCTAAAGATTTACATTAGATTACCCTGTCATCCAAGGACTTGGGTTGCCACTTGCAGTTCTACTTTCTCCACTCTTGGCTCCCAGTCGAAGCCATTCAATCCTGCAGATCCCTGGCTTGACTCCAGGCTCCCTCCCCCAAATGAGGAAGTAGCATTCACTCACTTGACCGATGAACCGGAAGATTCCTCACTTTAATTCACACCCTTTCAGACAAGACTTAAATTTTCGTCCGCTGGCACTCAGCTTTGCCTCATCATTATACCATAGTGACGTTAAATATCACTATCGACTTTACTCTCTATCGCATCCTAGAGCGCCATGAGACTCCGCGAAAAGATTCGCCCGCCAGAGCGCTTTAATCAAGAACAGTTTTCCAGCCCGTGCCCACAGAAGCCTCTTCGTGAACCTCCAACGCCAGACCGTCCCAGATTTATTCCGTTCAACTCCAATCTTCCTCCTGCGGCGTTTCCCACCTTAGACAATGCAACCCCCCCAACGCGTGATGACGGACAAGAATATGAACGAGGACGACATGTCAGCACTTCAATGCCCGCCAGGGAGCATACCAAAAGTGGTCACAGGGGAGAGAAAAAGCTGGAGGAAGACGCAATGGCATGCTTACAGAATCACCCCCCAGAAACCTTCGAAAACCTGATTGCAAGTAACGGGGAGCTTAACCCAGTCTACATGAGAAACATGGCCGTCCTGGCCACTATGGGCAGGGAGTCACCAATCGATGGAGCCATGGCGGACAGTGATATAGACGAGGTTATGCTTGATGCTTCTGATGAGGATAAGGTGGAGGTACGTCGGCCAAAAACTCTCATTATACCAGAGGTTGACGGAGGTCCCAACAGATACCCTCACCGACACTCCAGCCGAAGTGGAGTGACCTTTCTCCCCAAATTCAAGTTGAGATCGTCAACAACATGCTTCGAGATATCGACTGGTTAACCATGTGCCACTTATTGGGGCTCACCGCAGAGGAGCGTGAGGAAGTCCAGAAAAACATCCTTCTGCGAGAGCAGCAGGCAAAGCAGGAAGACTTACACCTGGAGGAGATGCGAGCAAAGCAGCTGAGGGCGCTTCTGAGGACTGACAACACGACTCGAGGCTACAACCGAGTTCCGCACCAGGGCGTTTTCAGCAAGATCTCCCGCCGGTTCTCGGGCAAGTTGCAAGATACCTTCAACTCAGACTTCCTGTTATGCCACGCCAACGAAGTTTTGGATGCCAAATTATTTCTATGCACGCGGGGGGTGGATCGAAAGTATGCTGGAGAATGGAGCAGTGGCATATCTGCGTGGTGGGTCCCCGAGGATCATGACTTCGGGTTGCGCTTAGAAGGTGATTGGAAATCTGAGCCATGCGCTGTGGACTTCTCCGGCCTTTCTGCAAATGGCTCAGCACATGGAGCTTTTGATGCTGATGCAGCTGAGTTGCCTACGCGCCATAGGGTATCTTCGACCAGTATGACAGCTAGATACTGTCCCAACCCTGCAAGGAATTGGCAACTGCATAAAGGTGACGTGAATTGCCTCCTGCAATGGCGCCCAAATAGTCACCAGACCAGGCCGGAGAGAGTCTACTACAACCGTCGGGAGAATGGGCTACTATGTCTGGGTATCACCGAGGAGAGGTTCGCTCAATATAGTGATACCAGATGGAAGTATGTCAAACCAGAGTGGACATTTAGGCAGCCGCCGCTGGACTGGCTGTTCCACGAGAAGCCTCCACCAAGCCTTGAAAAACTTTATGGACTTAACCGCTCAAAGCCTGTGTCAAACAAGCCCCAGCAAGCGGCTTTTGTTCCCTCGACGCGGCCCTCGGAGACAAATGTCGGGGGAAATGGAGCCCACAGCCGTGGCGTCCACACTGCATCTTCTCTGAGGGTAGTACAGCGACACGAAGGATTGAGGTCAGAGGTACAGAGACGAGCACCGGCGATGCAAAACAGTGACAGAATGTATGTTACCTTTTCTGAGTCAGGGCAAACTTCTAGTCCTACAATCTGGTCCCCACAAGCAACCCCAGAGAAAACAGTGTCCCTGACCGGCTCAGACTGCCTCTCCACAGGGGATAGGGATAGATCCCCACCCGCAAACACGAAGTCACCTATACCACTGGATTCTAAGGAGAATTCCACTGAATCTTCTGACCACAAGGTAGAGCACTTTTCGAACGACGACCCGGGGTCGGACAGCTGCTCCCAAGGGCCAGCTCAACTAGAATTCACAGAGGAACGAATAAGCCACACAAATGAGGAAAATAACAGCGGTGATGATGGAGGGGAGGACGAGCAAGATGAAGACGAGGTCGTGCTTCTACCCGTTTCGGCGTTTTCCAGGGCGACTGGAGAGAAGACTGACCGTGACAGACGATAGTTGCACTTGTCTCGAGTGATGCTATCTGGCCCGACATCTAAGAATCTTGGAAGAGACAGCAGTCTTCGTAAGATGGTCATTTAGACCGCTGTCAAATGGTTTTTTTTTTCGCATCTTCCTTGTTTTCTGTCTTTCATCTCTCGTCGATCGTTTTCTAATCTTGCACACATCAAAGTCTCATATGCATAGTTCTTACAGCGAACAGGTGATCTGGGACACAAATATGCGATTCATGATGTGATAGAAACCTTGGATTTCACTTTTTATAGCCAGAGCCGTAGCAAGAGCCGCAGTCTCCTGATGCCAGTAGCAGATGTCTAGCATGTATGGGGACAATATTAACCAGAGTCCATCTATCTCTATCTATTGGCTTTTTGGCCGAGGCTGGATTCAAACTCTTCACGTCTCTTTTCCCCTAGAAGCAACTAGAACCCAACCAAGCAATACCAGCTGCCGACTCTGGAAGCTGCCCTTTTCTGGCTCGCTGGCCGTCGGCCTCATCTCCCCCCGTAACTCCTTCCCCTGGCTGGAGTGAGTAATCCTCAATCTCTAGGCTAAACGCATTGAAGCCCAATCTGGAGCTGGACAATAGGTGAAATAAGACTTGAATTGTCCTCAAATCAGTCTATCCCATGAGCCTGCCTTCAAAGTGAATCGACAGATTCAACACCCCACCCATATGATGACATCGCTTAACTTCTACGGATACAATAGCCAACACACGGACTTTTGCAGCTGAGGTACTTTCTAGATTAACTCAAACACATGAACTATGGATGGAACTAATTTGTACATGGAGCCTAACAGCAGAGCCCGACCGGTAATTGACAATCGACAGAGAGACTCTGAAACGCCAATGCTATTGCTCCAACGTGCACCAAATAAGAAGGAGGCAGACAACCTGGGCCTACAGTTGAGAAAGTTAAGGAGGCAATATCATCTGCGAAGCGAGAGAAATGCTGGCAGAATGTGCGCAGCCACTTGTCAAGTCTCTAATCGCCACGGCCCTGCAACACCAGACGACCTTTCTCGGCTGTGTCATGCTTGCGTCGTCAAATAGATAGTGCGCCTTTACGTGGATTGATCTGATGGCGACCTTGAGCATGGTTCGCTAAGTTTATACAGCGCCGGCAGAATAAGGAGGCCCTGCCTTGGTAGGCACTCGGCACAGATGACCGGGATGACGACTCCATTTTTATGAGAGTGAGAAGGCACCTGTATCCACAATAAGTTGAGTGGTTCTGGAGGAAATAACCTTATATATGACAACGCCACCTGGTGGATTAATGACGTTGGCTTGGTCATGGGGATACAATCTGCGACGGGCATTATCCCGGTTTTCTCCTGGGTTTCCCTGCCCTGAAATTTGGCACACAACCAGGGGCCTATGCTTTTCATCTGACGGCTTCGCGAGCACCCATGATTTCACACCGAGAGGAATCGGGCGATAAGGTTTATAGATGCGGATAGGGATGGACGCCTACGGAGTAGTGACACTACTATAAAAGGGCCCTCGGCCCAGTGGGGCTCCTGATGCTTATCGCCCGACAGCCGATAATAACAACCAACTCGTTTCCAATTGACTAACTAAAAGATAGGAGCGATCGCCGAGATGGGGTTATCAGACGACGCTTATCGGCCTAGTAGTCGTTCGCCTAGTTCTCCCGATGGAGCCCCCGATGTGATGGCCGGCAAAATGAAGCACTTCACCCCGGACAAGGACTTCCGTCTGTTCTTCTTCTACTCCGATACCCTAGATCCCTCTTTAGAATACTACACGAGTCCAAAGAAGCTCTCGGACCCCAGGATGTTTGACACTCCCTTTGACTGTATCGTGCTGGACGGCACCGTGGTGACGGCCGCCGATATTGGCCGGTATGACATTGGCATCAGGGATGGCAAGATTGCCCTACTGGCCCCCGCGCGGGCCCTGGCACAAGCGCGCGCATCTCGAGTCATTGACGCCGAAGGTGCATATGTCATGGTATAGTCAACCCGAAGGACGAAATCAACAGGATCGATTGCTGACAGCTTACTAGCCGGGAGGCATTGATGCGCATGTCCACTTGTCTGAACCGCAACTCTTCGGCAAGGGCAAAGCGGCAGATGATTTCACGACAGGCAGTCGTTCTGCCATCGCTGGAGGCACAACAACCATAATTGCATTTGCCCCACAGAATCAGTCCGACCCATCCCTGCTTGCGGCGCTGGATGACACACAGAAGAAGGCTGCCGATGCTGCATATTGTGACTACGCCCTTCACCTCTTGGTCACGAACCCAACCAAGCAGGCTCTCAACGAGTTCTCTCAGCTTCGCGAGCGCGGTGTATCCTCCGTAAAAATCTATATGACCTACAAGGACCTGCAGTTACGCGACAATCAGGTTCTGGATGTCTTATTGCAGGGACGCATTGATGGAGTGACCACCATGATCCACGCTGAAAACGGTGACATGCTCACCTGGATGACCGAACAACTCGAGAATCGCCAATTGCTAGCGCCAAAATACCATGCTACTTCAAGACCCCAGATTCTCGAAAGCGAAGCCACCAACCGAGCCATATCCCTGAGCCAACTGATTGAGACCCCAATCCTAATCGTGCACGTTTCCTCCCCGTTAGCAGCCAACACGATCCGCAACGCGCAGACCAACGGACTTCCCGTCTACGCTGAAACTTGCCCGCAATATCTGTTCCTGACGAGGAAGGATCTGGATGCGCCTGGATTCGAAGGCGCCAAATGTGTATGCTCACCACCGCCACGCGATGGCGAAACCGACCTTGAGAGCATCTGGACCGGCCTGCAAAATGGAACATTCACCATTCTCTCCTCGGACCATTGTCCATTCTTTTACAACGACGACGTCAACGGGAAAAAGACCGCCATTACTGAAGACGCCCCCTTAGGCCGCTTCCGATACATTCCCAACGGCTGCCCAGGAGTTGAGACCCGGCTGCCCTTGGTGTGGAACGCCAACCGGCTTTCCCCGCAGAAGTTTGTCGAAGTGACGAGCACCAATCCCGCCAAGCTGTACGGACTCTATCCGAAGAAAGGTGCCCTCATCCCGGGAGTCTCCGATGCGGATCTCACGATTTGGTACCCGTCCGCGCAGGAGCCCTTCCCTATCACCAACTCCGCCTTACATCATAATGTGGATTATACACCGTACGAAGGCCACATGATTACCCAGTGGCCACGTTACACCCTACTCCGGGGACAAGTGGTGTGGGATCGAGATAATGGGGGCATTGTCGGCCAGAAAGGCTTTGGGGAGTTTGTCAAGAGAGAACGCAGTGCATTTTGCAGCGACCAGCCGGAGTGGGATGTTGAGAAATTCTAAGACCTTTGCAGAAGAGTTTCACGTCATATAGAGAGGCTACTAGATTCATAGAGAGAAGAACCAACTGTATGTAGTATATGCATGTCTGCGAGAGATTCGTCCTTTTTGCGATCATTTCCATTCTGTGTATCTTAGCATGGTGCCCTCTTAATGCTGCCAACAATATAGCGATGAATTTTACCTTGGGAGATGACTTGAATTGATTGTACCCAGTGATCAACATCTTTACATATCGTTTATATTAAATTCAAGTATTTCTTTATTGAGCAAAGCATAAACCACCTTTCTTCTCGCCCGAGAGCGACAACGCCAATAGTTGTCCTCTGCCTCATCCCGGTTCGACACCTCATGGCGTACAGACTCTCACATCCATATTTGTATTCTTGCGGTTCGCCCAGCGGGGCCTCTCCAAACGTCATCCAGCGTTCTTTAATCCTGTAGTTCTCCCCCAGCATGGGCCACTGTCCGAGGAACTAGTTACTGGGATCCGAAGAAGATTGGCCGGGCAATCTTCTTCGGATGTATAGTGGATAGAGGTTTGAGATCAAGGAAGTTGTCGAGATCTCCCCTCCGTTGTCAGTCGGCTTACCACACGCCAATCCAACCTCCCATGGGATTTACTGCTCTATGTCCCTCTGGAGAGTGCCTTGCATGAAGCAGGTCTATACAAAGAAAACCTTCCGACAAAGAGGATTGACGTCAAGCAAACACAGCGTGGAGCGCTCTCGGCCTTGTCTCCCTTAGCTGTCGCCAGGCCAAGACGGATCTTGCCGGGAGCCTGTAAAGTCTTTGCTAGATTCCAGAGTCTATCGTTCTCAATGCTCTGTGAGAAGATAATAGGCTAGGATAGAACCTTCTTCTGAGCCGGCGGCAAACAATTCTCAAAAGACTCCGTGAGATATTGCCGCTATTTCGAGCCAGCCAGTAGGAAACGTAGCTGTGAATAGTGGTGCTGCTACTATTGGAAGGGCTAGAGAGTATCGCTCAGAGGAGGCAATCAGCGCAAGGCCCGAAGCACCCCCAAGGAATTTACCTGGTGAAGACAAAGCCAACCCTATAAGCAAAGCAGCACAGCCATGAAAATGTTCAACATAGCAATAATCATGTCGGCTACGAACCCTTCAACTCTGCTAATCCCTTGAATGTTTTGATCACGCGCAACGGGGCCAAGCTTACCATATGAAGTGTAGTGTATATAATCCCCATGACCACCATGGGATATTGGATAAGGCTATCAGCATTCCTCGCCCCAAATATGCCGGAAACTCATTTATCCTCAGTCATCAACTATGGCCTAGTCGAATCATACACCAATGGCCACTATGTTGAGGTTGTACTACAGGCACTGCAGACACTGTTCAGAGTCCGGATCGCTTGTCGACCAGATACTAATGAATTAGTTCTCTCGCATGTACGACCCCAGTGGAGAGCCCCTTCGGAAGTTGATCGAGTTGCTTGGATCACTTTGCCAGCCCTACTTCAGAGCATACGCGCGTTACAGGGGCGACGATCTGGATTCAGAGCTGCGGGATAATACGCAGATTCTCTTGCAACTGAATCAGAAACAATTGTCCAAAATTTCCCCGGACCAGCAGCCCTGCGAAGAGTATCCTATTCGGCATACAATCGAGACCGATCTCCCAAGTTATCAGCTTTCAGCCGTCACAAGAATCAGGACATTTCATGAGCGCAGGACATACGAGGTCTCTATCAATGGGACCAACTACTTTTGCAGAATAGCTACAGGCAGACATGACCACATGTTTCAAAACGAGTTTAATGCATTGAGAAAAATCAAGAAATGTGGACTGTCTCTTCGCGTGCCTGAACTGACGGGATTTGTGGGGGTGGAAGAACAGCTACCAGGGATACTGGAAACATTCTTTCCTCATCAGTCGCGTCTCTCTGATATTGATATGGCTGTGGCTGAACTCGACGAGCGCCGTAAGTGGACGGCTCAGATAGGTGATGCGGTCCGTAGACTTCATCAGCATGGTATCGCTTGGGGTAGGGCAGACGCGTCAAATATCCTGATCGATGACCACAGGAACGCATGGCTTGTGGACTTCCAAGACAGTCTGCTCACGCGTGAGCCATCTGATATCGAAGATATTGAAGCTATGGATGCTGCGATCGATAAAGACTTGAAGGATCTAGACAAGATCAAGGAGTTTCTGTGTCTATCGGCATGAGTGATGGGCTATACATAGTTGGTTTTTGGTAGATTATATATAGGCTTCATGCCTGATCTCTATAAAATGAAAGATTGACCAAATATTCGTAACTGTGGCAATCTGTGAATGAGGCTGGTAAACAGGACAGACAAAGAATTGAAATCAAAACTATAACGACAGCGTAGCAAGGGTAAATCGCCTTTTAGAAACGCGCAAAGCATGACATAGCCATACATGCTTTCGACTCCGTTGGAGTATATGCTGCAGGCCATATTCTAGCGACCTTCAGCGTGTTGGCTGGGATGGAAAAGAGTTAAGCGTGCGTCGTGACGGGGTTGCCAAATGTATAAGGCTCTCAGGCTCCTACCTCGTTGTAGGTAGACGTCGTCTAACTCCTTAGGTAAGTAATGACAACTGCAACTCATCAGTCTCACCTACTAACTCACCTCACCCAACACTTATCCTTTCAACCCATACGCACTTCCAGCGCCCTCCAACCACATGTAGAGACAGTACCATCAAAATACATAACGTGTGTGTCTTCAGCGAGGCAAAGAACATCAAATAGTTGGTCTGTACTGTGTATTGTCCCGTATAGAGTGACCAATTGCTTGTTATCAGCAGCTGACTACATAGCTTGTCTATAGCTGTGCATACCGACGGCGAACTGGCCCACGGTCCGAGAATATCCACATGTTGGCACTGATTGAGCCGTTACTGTGTGATACCAGACCCAAGCTCCGAGACTATGGGAATGCAAAAGCTTTGCCATGCTTCAGTGTTGCACCCTGTTTGGCTGAACCTTGAACAGTATCATCACCCGGACATCCTGAGATCCATCCCAACATATCTACAACAAAGACTCAGTCGTGACAGAGCCAGCTAGCCTCCATATTGACGGTGCATGGAGCTGCAAGTAGAAGACTCCGAGGGAAAGGAAAGCTTGTCGTGGTAACACAGACAGTCAGGGATACAGCCACATGTTCGAGTCAGCCCTATATCATATTCCTGGGTTCCTTGTGGCGGTGAGTACTACCTTCTGCAATTCAGGCCACCAGGAATAGAGGCTGAGACAAAGTCAACAGGCGTGGGATGAGTAGTTTCGACCAGTCGCTTCGTGTTTGTGTGACCTTGGCGAGTCTACCATGAACATAGCCGATTTATGGAGGCCGGGGGTATTCTTTATGGTGAATTATGAAGAAGCAGTGACTGAGGAGATACCACAATAGAACCAGAGTAAGATTCGCAATGGTCGAGTTCTATACCAGGTTATATATGAGAAGCGTTGTGTCGAGCAAGAAGGGACGGCTTTACCCGATGGCCGCTATCGCCAGCTATAGCAGTCGGTCACTCACGATATCAGAACAGTGCAAATCACAATCAGGATGCTGCAATCAGGCCACTCAGGGTCTGTGAAGTAATGATAATGGCTTTGCGAATGTCTACGGATCTTGCATTTCGTAGCTAGGTGATTTCTCACGTAGGTTGGCTTAACTAGAGCCCAGGATACGCATACGCCTCTACAAAGGTGATTGACCCTGTGCCATGGTGATTACCCGGTCTAATCTGATTGCATTGCTCAATGCGATCGAACTTGAGGTCCAAAGGCGTTTACAGTGTCCAAGCCATTCTTTCATGTCATTTTCTAAGAAAATATAATGAAATGCAAGCACTAGATCCCATCCATCATGTGCAGACCCAAACCCATATAAAAGTGGTCCGTGCGCCGACGCGAAAATCCGCGTTCCTTGAACAAAGGCGCGCCGCCGCCGTCGCCGCCGCCGCCCATCCGTCCGTCATACCTGCAGACGGTCTGTCTATCCACCAGGGCGCCGGAAGAGAACCCGTCCAGTGTTATCGAACCCCTCAGGACCCATTATTATTCACTGCGGTGGGTTCCTTTGTTAGCTGTTTGGTGGAGCAGGTCATTTTCTGGTTGGTCTGAAGATTGGACCTATCGACTCAACGGGCTCTACTACTTACTTCGGATTTCCTCCGTTGCGTTGCATCCAGGGATTCGCCGCAGAGAATATTCTCGGTACATTTTCTTTTCTCTTATTCTTCCTCTACAGTACGGAGTACCGTTTACAGATTCCGAGTTACATTGGAATCATGTCCAATCCGGACACACCTATTACCGCCACCGATTCCTCGGATGAGATGATCGCCCCCCGAGAAGGCTCTTCGACCCCGATGACGGATCAGGACACCAAGTCCGCAGCGCAGGACAAGATGGAGCTCGAGGAGGATATCGAGGGGATGGATGTCAAGGCGAAGGCGCTGATGCATCTTTTGAATACTAGTGAGGTGCGAATGGTGAATTCCGGGCTGGGATGGCGTGGCGCAGAGGAATTGTTGCTGATGAGTCTGTCTTGCGCTGATAGGTTTTCGTTGCCATCATGGCAGATAAAATGAAGAAGCAGCAGGAGGAGGCAAGGCTGGAAGCGGCAAGGCAGCAAGAGCAGCTGCAGAAACCGGAAAAGAAGGCGGCGCCCAAGTCGAGGGCTGCTGCGGAGCCGATTGGACGGCGACAGACGCGCACGAGTGCGAGGCAATTGGCAACAACGGTAACGGAGGTTCCGGCGGAGGAGGCGAAGAAGGAAGAGGAAACAGAGACGACAAAGACGAGGAGGGGCCGGGGAAGGAAGCCGGCCGCTGCGGCGACGAATGGGAATACCATCTCGAGCTACTTTAAGAAGGCGGATGTGAAAGTCGACGAGGAGAAGCCGACGGTTCGGGAGGCGTTGGAGCATGCTGCAGATGAGTATGAGGCGAATCCGACGGCGCTGGGTGGTCAAGAATTGGTTGCTACACAGCAGCCCGAATTGGTGACTGGGGGCAAGATGAAAGAGTATCAGTTGGAGGGCTTAGAGTGGCTCAAGTCGCTTTGGATGAACGGACTGTGTGGCATCTTAGCGGATGAGATGGGTCTTGGAAAGACTGTTCAAGCTATCTCGTTAATCGCTTTCTTCAAGGAGAAGAATGTTTCTGGACCCTTCCTGATCGCTGCGCCGTTGAGTACAGTGAGCAATTGGGTGGACGAGTTTGCAAAGTGGACGCCTGAGATCAAGACAGTCTTGTACCATGGCTCCAGGGATGAACGTGCAGAAATCAGGCGGAAGTTCATGAATATCAAGGACCAGCGAAGCTCGGATTTCCCGGTTGTTTGCACTTCCTATGAGATTTGCATGAACGACCGGAAGTTCCTGGCGCAGTATCAGTGGCGGTATATTATCGTCGTATGTTAAGCCTTGCGTTGCATGAGCCTATGGTCAGGGTCGCTAACAAGTACACAGGACGAAGGCCATCGCTTGAAGAACATGAACTGCAAGTTGATCAAAGAGCTGCTCACCTACAATTCCGCCAACAGACTGCTCATCACGGGCACGCCGTTGCAAAACAACATTACCGAACTCTGGTCGCTTCTGCACTTCCTGCTGCCGGAGATCTTCAACGACCTCCGTAGTTTTCAGAGCTGGTTTGACTTTTCATCCATGTTGGATAACAATGGTCAGACGGATGTCATGGAGCGTCGGAAGCGCACTCTGGTCTCCACGATGCACTCGATCTTGAAGCCTTTCCTCCTCCGTCGGGTGAAGACTGACGTCGAAACATCGCTGCCAAAGAAGCGAGAATACATCCTGTATGCGCCCTTGACTACAGAACAAAAGGATCTCTACCGCGAAATTCTCAATGGCACTGGCCGCCAGTACCTCGAGGAGAAAGCCACAGAACGCCTCTTGGCCAAGAGTGGAAGAGTCTCGCGATCTCAAAGCCTGAAACGCAGCGCCGATACCAGTGAAGCTTCGTCTCCAAACAAGAGTCTCAAGTCTAGTCGTTCTTCCACACCAGCAAGGTCACTACTCACGCCCCGGAGACGCGGCAAGGTGTCAAGCTATACGGAAATCAGTGACCGCGAGTTCAACGCAAGACTGCGTCGACTCGAGCAAGGAGTGGAAGAAGACTTGGACATCGCCGAACCCAGCGAGACAGAGCAGGAGGAGCAGGAGAGAGCCAAAACCATTCGACTTGCCAGTAAGCACTCCCCATCCCATCCCATTTTCCTCCCCCAACCCCAACTAACGCCCTTTCCAACACCAGAGAGGGAAATTGCGCAAAAGAAGATGCAAAACCCAGTGATGCAAGCACGACTCGCCTGCAACTCGCCTCACAACTTCTACTGGCCTTGGATGGACGACCCGACCTCCATCGACGAAACCCTCGTGACAGCCTCCGGTAAAATGCTGCTCTTGGACCGGCTCGTCCCCTGCCTCATCTCGAAAGGCCATAAGATCCTTATCTTTTCGCAATTTAAAACCCAGCTCGACATCCTCCAAGACTGGGCCACGCAGCTCCGCAACTGGAACTGCTGCCGAATCGACGGCGCCGTGAGCCAAGAATCCCGTCGCGCCCAGATCAAATCCTTCAACACCGACCCATCCTATAAGCTCTTCCTCCTTAGCACCCGCGCGGGCGGCCAAGGCATCAACCTCATGGCCGCCGACACCGTCATCCTCTTCGACTCGGACTGGAACCCACAGCAAGACCTGCAAGCCCAGGACCGCGCCCACCGCATCGGCCAAACCAAGCCCGTCATCGTCTACCGCCTCGCGACCAAGGGCACCGTGGAACAAACCTTACTCGAGAAAGCAGACTCGAAGCGTCGTCTTGAGCGCCTCGTCATCCAAAAGGGCAAATTCCGCAGTCTGCTTGATTCCGGCCTCAGTCATACCGATATTGATGATTTGAAGAAAGCCCTCGGACAGGACGAATATGAACGTTTCGAGACGGGTGCTGATCCATCTGCCCTACTGTCACAGAAGGATCTGGATATCTTGACGGATCGGAGTGAGGAAGCGTATGTCCGTGCCGAGAAGGGGTTGGATACCACCGGCCGGGCTTTTATGGCTGTGGAGACGAAGAGGGGTGGGGATGGCATGATGGCGCAGATTATTGGGAAGTGATTTTTTCCATCATCTTGTAGTTTCATAGGGCGGTGGGGAGGGTTATTTAGGTTCCTTGTTTTCCGCTTCTTGTGTTATTTCTATTTCTCTTTTGATGCGTTCTGGCGATTTGACCCATCATCTACCTGATTTACTATGGGTGGTGAGAACGGGGCGGGGCGTCAGGGAAGCGAAACATAACACCAGGCTGGTTTGTGCCTATCAGGCGTTCTTATTATGTACTGTACATTAGATAGACGGGGCGAATGCCCGGAGGGGGAGGGGGAAGAGGAAGTGAGGAATGCGACAAGAGTCCGAAAACGGACGGACTCTATGAGTTGGAACAAGATCAATCACACGTCTAGTGGAATCGAAGCATGCAAAAACATGAGGCACGAGACACGAAACATCCATTTAGCGCCTGATGCTCCTCGCCAAGAACATGGCTATTTCGATAACAGAGTAGCAAAGCTCATACGCGAACAAACTCCTCCGGAGACGAAGGAAGTGCCAGAAGAACCCAGGTGGAAGTATATTCAAGAAGACGGGATAAGAGAGGAAAGAAGGAGGGATGAGCGAAACGGACTACCGGGACAACTTGGCTTCTTCGACCTGTGCCCGTAGATCCGAGAGCACCTCCTTCCGTTGCGCGAGATGGCTCTTCAATCCCTCGACTTGCTCGCCAACGGTCTTGACATCATCCCTGAGACGTTCCACATTCTGGCCATCTTTGGATCGCCCCGCTCCTTCTCGCAGCTCCCGTAGCTCCCGCTCCTTGTACTCCAGCAGCTGGAGCGCCTCTTTCTTGATCAGAACCCAGTTCGGCCCGCCGTCATTTCGGGGCCGCTCCCGATCCCGTCGCCCTTCCGAGGCCTTCTTCGCAGCCTCCAGCTTGCTGTCGAGTTCCGCTAGCTCGCGCCTCAACCGGACCTTCTCCCACTCCTCGTCCTGAATGGTGTCGCTGAAATCCGTGCCCTTGGGCGTGTAGGATGTCTTTCCGCCAGCGCCCAGTCGACTCAGATAAGTATCTCCGAATTTGGCCTTCCGGCCCGTGCGGGTCTCCATGTCTCCGCTTGCACCCCATTTCTGGGCCGGACGAGCATTGTCAAGCTGATAGTCGATCTTGTTGTTTTCGAACGAGGCACGCAGTGACGCCGGGATAGTGCGTGGGATGCGGAAGCCCTCGTGGCGGTAGTTCAGAATATGCAGGAACGCAAGGGTGGCGTCTTTATTAATGGACGGGGATGCAGAGGGGTTGACCAGGTTCCACGCGGAATGAACATCCGTATCCGGAACGTCGAGGGAATCGTAAAGGGGCTGTAGCGCTTCAACTATACCGGGCCGCACCGTGTTAGTGAACGAAGCAGCGGCAGCAGATCATCGGAACGTACAGGAAATTTCTCCGCGGTGGTTCTTGTTTGCCATATAGATCTCCTCGTATTTTGACTTATCAGCCGGGTTCATGTACCATTCAAACCCATCTTTCAGTCCGGGTGTGTCATCTTCATCCTCTATGCGTTCGAATTGCTCTGGACGACTGCTCAACGCACGGGTCGCGTGAACTAGATGGGATTTGGATTCGGGAACGAGCCAATCGGGGAGGACATTGGGGACGGCTTGTAGTTCCTGTGGGGGTGGGATGTTTTAGCACATGGAGAGCTCTGAAGGGCAGGAGGGGGCATTGGCAGCAGAAGCGGGCGGCGGGAAAGGAGACATGCTGCAGGCGCCGCGGCAGTTAGGGAGGGAGCTCACATACCCCGTTCACCAGATCGAAAACTAATCGCATGGCGACGCAGAACTCCTCAAAGTCGAGCTCACCATCTCCATCGACATCGGCCAGATCCCAGACCTTTTCGAGTTGGTCATCGCGAAGCCGACTGTTCCTCAACACCGAGGCCGCCTGGGAGTTGTTCAGACGCGGCTGGCCGCCCGCGAGCGATGCGAAGATCTCCCAGTACCGTTCAATTTCCCACTGCTCGATCTTCTTGGTGGACATGGTGGCAGGGTGCAACGGGGCGGGGGACACCGAGCAATGGGAGATGATGGGGATAATCTTGGGGAATCCCTGGGAAACACTGGGATAAGGAATGGGGGGGAGTTGCTGGTCGTCATCCGCTTCGGGCGTCCCGCAGTGGCTCCGATGGGGTTGCCGGAACAAGTTAGTTCCGTCCAGGTACAGTCTTCCATCTACGTATCTACTCCGTACTCCGTAGTATTTAGAACCATGTCAAGTCGTGGGTTTTCCATATAAATATCTAAAAAAATGTCTAGACATTACTCGCCCCTCTACCAGGCTGTGCTCTGCCAAGCTGGTTTCGCCATGCACCATGGCCAACACTATGTACCGCATCCCTGCACGAACAGTTATACATCGGAAGAAGCCCCCGGGCAGCTAGCAACCATTAAGCCATGAGGATACTCACTCGGGACTCCTCATCCCAATCAAAGACAGAAGTCATGTACTTTTCTTGTCGGAAGTTCCATCCTCACCCTCTTTTTTGGTTTGCGTTTTCAGTTCCTCTTCCACTTGTATAATGGCTCGCTCCGCTTCCAACGCAAGGTCGGGTGCCTCAAGGATTGAAGCCAGTTTCTTCGCATCCTTCATACGAAGTAGTAGCCGGTCATCGCTCTTCTCAACTTCTTCCACCATCTCCGATATGGGCTTGCCTACCCCCGTGCTCTCCAGCGCGTAGGAGACCCGCCTCGCATACAGTTCTTCAAGCCCAGGGTGTGATGTTGGATTCAAGAGATCCCTTTCCAGGAGAACCTCCAGATGCTTGGAGCCATTCAATGCTTGGACCAGTCAGTACATCGGCTGTCATCGGCAATGATAGAAGGCGCGGGGAAGAAACCCACCTCGTCCATGGGACCATGCTCGGTACACGAGGTAGAAGAAAGGAACATTAGGTACACTATATTGCATGGGTAGCCATATGGTTAGCCAAATCCGGTCAAATAGATCCCCAGACTGGGGTCGATAGAAAGAGCCTCGTACAGAGGGATGAGTCCAATGGGAATGGTTAGAGGAGTCACGAGGAGGCTCAACCACATCCTCCGGCGATGCAAGTCCTGTCTCTCGGTCGCAATGGCTTGCAGCATGGTTCGGAGCTTTTCAGGCCGGATTGCATTCCCCGGAAAAAGCACATCCACTTTTTTCGTCCCGTGGGATTCATCAACTCGTCGCGCTGACTCCAGCGATGGAATGCTTTTCAGGCCCCATTCTTGATATGGGATTCGTTGTTGGACTCTATTACCCCACGAAACCAGGTGCTTCTTCCATCCTTTATCGGCCTCCTCCCATTTGGCCCATGTTTCTGCGGCTTTCTGCGTGATCTTCTCGTGTATCGAAGGTGCTTGCGACGGACCGCGGCGGAGGGGGCGAGCATAGATCAGAGCTTGTCGCGTCGAGATAGGGATGACGAAGAGTCGCATAGCAACTGCGGAGGACGTCCTGTCCGTATTCTTATTCTAGATGCCGTGGTGTGTTTTCGGGGATCAATGATGATCGCTAAGTAGGGGAGTCTGGTAAGCAACCAGGGAGAGCTAGCGATCGACCAGAGAAAATAACCGATTCAAGGGCGTGGATGAAAGTGGCATGCCTTTCTGGTCTAATGAAGAACTCTGGAAGTCACGGGGCCTGACTGGACTCTTGGAGTTGTTGTGTGTGCGTCTCTCTGGAGACAATGAGCGAAACGGAGATGGATGCGTGGAAGTAGACCGACCATTAATCGGTGGTGATGATGATGATGCTGGATGCTGGATGCTTAGTTGCTGCGGCGGTGCATCGCAGACGTCATTCCGCTCCGTGTTAGCGGTAAGAATGGATGACCATCGGGGTATTCAAAGTTTCCAATCGCCCCATACCGTATGGGTCTTACTGCCCGGGTTGCGATGGCGGGCGGTCCTGTACGGTAAGTACGATCGGTACCTGGTAACGTGGTACATAGCGAACTAAGATCGAAGTAGTTCTAGTTCCAACCGGATACTCGGCGTACGACGTAGGCTTCCATCATCCCGAATTTCTTGAACCAGCCTCCATCTTTCCCTCGTTTCCTCCTCCCGCTCCGGCATCCCCCTCAAATCACTTGATTGCCGCTTTATTTCACGGCTGTGGTCTCCTCTCTCGATGACCCTGTCTTCCGCAAGGGCCAAGGCTTCCCAAAATTCAGTCCACCCCTCTGCCCGCTAAACTTCCGAGGGACATTGAGGCGATGCAGACTAGATCCGCGGCTTGCCCCCATCTTCCGACCCGCCGACGCAACTTTGCCTGGAACCACCGCTGAACTGTAAGGCAATGGCACAAGATGTGCGCGACCCACGACTGCAGCCTCCGGATGCCGGCCCTCTCTCCGATGAACAGCTGTCGGAGCCACCTTCCGCTCCAGAGTGGATGTCGGCGCTTCACAGCGACAACGATTTTGGGCACCATGACGCAGTAGATCTCTCAGCTGGAAACTCGCGTTCGCCAGAGAGTACAGTAGTGGGGGAGATTGAGAACAGCCCGGCAATGGGGAGGAAACCGCGGACGCTACCAGGTGATTATCCCTTCTTGTTCTACTGCGCCAGATTAACTAATTCATGATCATCCATATAGGATGGATCCGGTCGGTCGAGTATGCAGATGACGATGCAGAAGCTGCTGTTACAGATAGCCTGCTCCCTATGCAACCCGGGGAAGCCGTCCTCGCCCAGCATAATCACTCGCCCTATGCGACATCGAGGCCTACCCTTTCCAGCGGGCAGGGCGAAGGTAGTGGGCGCAATATCGGACGAGGACGTGAGTCGCGCTGGAAGAATTTTTCCAGAGATATTGCATATCCTCGCGAACAAGGGGTGGAAGAGAAACTTGTCACGCCCGACTGGTTGGATGAAAACGTTGGCGATTATTCTCAACCATGGCGAGGTCAGCTTTCACCCGACGATGACACCGAAGACCCCTTGAGGATGAGACGGCGCCGAGAAATCTGGTTCAAGCGCTTCCACAACACTCTTTTGAAGAGTCCGATGGTCCCCTTGATCTTTCGACTTACAGTCTGGTGCTTTTCCCTGACAGCGCTGGCTCTCGGAGGCTCAATCCAACACCTCTCGGGGCAGTACAAGCACCCTCAGGGCCCCTCTGCGCTCATGGCAATCATTGTCGACGCTGTCGCGCTGGTCTATCTCATCTACATCACGTTTGACGAGTATACGTCCAAACCACTTGGGCTTCGGTCTCCTTCCGCGAAAGCACGACTCATTCTTTTGGATATCTTCTTCATTGTGTTCGACTCGGCCAATCTAAGTTTGGCGTTTGAATCACTCTCCACCGTGAGAGGCGCATGTACGATGGCCGAGGTTAACCAAGAAGTTGCCCCTAAAAACGACGCAATATGCGACCGGCAGATAGCCCTAGCTTGTGTGCTACTGATCGCGCTGATAGCCTGGCTTACCACCTTCTCGATCAGCGTCCTCAGGTACGACAATCTGCAGTCTTATGCAAGTGACCATACTGACAGCTTCGGAATAGACTGGTCGAACGAGTTGCCTCATGAACCGCTGCAATTACCCCTGTCATCCTTCCCCCCTTCCCTTCTTCAATCTATTTTCCCCCCCCCTGGGCTTTTTTTTCTTCGCCCCCTTCTTGCTATTATAAGATCCAGATTGCCTGTTCTGGTCTTCTTTTGCTTCTTGGCTTGCCCCCTTTTACCCTTTACGATTTCTTGCCCTCCCTTTTTGGGCTGCCTGGCTCGGCACTATATCTTTGCTTAGTTTTCCTAGTTATGGGCGTTCTATACCTGTTGTGCCGGTCGACTGGAGTTTGAACTTTGGGTCGGAAACGGAAACTCTGGCTTTTTGGAATTAACACGATCGCTGTGCATATACGATAATCATGTACAAAGGAGCATTTATGGTAAAGAATGCACGGCCGCTACTACCCGAATCATCACGGGATTTACCTAGACCTGCAGCACAGGCCCGTCTGTGCCATACAAGGGATCGCTGTGGAACCAACCCAGCTCCTGAATGTTCCTGGAAACCTTGTTTTCCTCCCTTGAATCGCCGTAGCACATATCCCACTGTTTCTGGGGTGGGTACGCGCCGACCATCAGGAAGGAATCGTGGCCGGTACCAAGGTCTTCCAGGAGCCGGTGGCCGACGCCGGCGGGCACGATGATCAGATCGCCTTTTTCGACGGTCGGCTCGAAACGGTCGGGGTTCGTTTCTCCACCGAAGCAAAGTCGTGCACGGCCGGAAACCACTCCCAGGACCTCGTGAGTGGTGCTGTGGAAGTGCGTTTGGCTGTACATGGAATAGACCCACTGTGGCCTGACCTCGCCAATCTCCTCTAGGTGCGTCGCGAGGTCCCTAGCGGACGCGTTAAAAGCTTTGTGGTAGATCATGAGTGGCTTAGACTGGACGGAGGTGTTAGGGATTCCGCCCCATTTGGGGATCTGGCGAGATGTGACTGAGATCTCGGAGGGAGGCTTGAACGACATAATTTGACTGATTCCGATCCGGAGTCCGACGCTGTGTGTCTCACTGAAGGAGCCGGAACTGAAGGCGCTTTAAGGGTTCAACGGCCGGGTTCAGAAAGCGCAGACATGACGTCATCCGTGTCAGTGAGTAAATCGGCCTTGTGATGGTCAATGATGCCACCTGCTGTACGGCCTGGTCTTCGCGCAGTAGACATGTCACCTTACGCTACCCGGAGCGCAGAGGATACGTCTCCAACGGTTCGGGGGATGCGCCAGTCAGCTCGGGGTTGGCTGTGCAGAGGTATGTACTTACGTAGCGCTGTTCCAAGGGTCGGGTCCCGTGCCGGCCTACCCAAAGAGTGTTGGAAATAGGGGGAAATCGAACACCCACACTGGAAGCTGATGAAGAGATGACGCTGGGTTGAAAGAGTCTCCATCTGAGGCCAGATACAGAAGAACCCCACGTATGTAGATAGCGAGATCAACCTCATGGAAACCGCTCAGGACGACGAGGCTGCAAGGCGGCCTGGGGAATCGACATCTAGATCGCGAGCATCGAGCTGGGCTGACCGCCTGCCTCAAGCAGCGCGCGCCCCCCTCTTAACTTGCTGAGGGAAACCCGAAACCCGCGACCAGTCAAGTCCCACCGACACCTTCTCCGCCGACCACCACCACCTCCTCCTCCTCCTCCATTACCACCATTACCACCACCACCGCCCAACGCCACGCCTTTTCTTGCTCGTCGCTCTACTCATCACTCCTTCCCCCCCTCCTTCTTGGCTGTTTCCTCCTCCCCCCCTTAGGCGCGTTACCTCCCTTCTAGTCTCGAGCCTTTGCCTCTCGAACCTTGTGGCCTGGCTTTCCTATCCTCCGGGCGGCCGTTGTCATCGTCCCACCGCGCGCGGCTTTCCTTCTGCCTTAACGCTAGGCAGAGGTACCGAAGGTGTATTCATACTCATCACCGCTGCCTTAAACCTAACCGCCCACCGCTCAACCTGAAGCTACCTACGATATCCTTGAGACGTTAAGGTAAGTTCCGTGCCTCTTTATCTCGCGGATCTTTGTACCTGCCCCCTTTCAACTCGTATCCTGCTGTCTCTACAGTTTTAAACCCTCCCACGTCCTGCTTCTGCACGAGTTGCTTTTGCCCACTCAGGCTAATGCTTTCCCGGTTATTCTACAGACGCGTGTTCAAGGTTCCAACCCGGCTGGCTGTAACACGCAGGATGCCTGCTATTATCCCCCAGACCCCTCACAAGGACGACTTGGATGAAACGTGAGTTCTTTCGGATGCACCAAGGACTTCCGCTGACGTGGACAGATGGACGTTTCTAGAGAAGGGCATCGATAGTGTGATGCTCAAATTGGAGGAGGGGGTGGATATGAAAACGGTATGGTGCCCAAGATCGGTTTCCCGCTTTGCCTGCCGGGATGCCCATTCCTTCTACCTGGTATGGTGCTGACCTTTGACTTCGTTGCTCTAGTATATGGCACTGTACACGTATGTCTATATCCCGCGGCATCTGATCGCCATCATGCAACGGCTAACACTGAGGATCAAGCGCGGTCCATAACTTTTGCACATCACAGAAAGCCATCGGCAGCAGCCAGAACATAAAAGCGCATCATGGAGGTCGGTTACCATTCTTACAGCGACACAACACTCCCAGGACATCATCGTTGACGACGTTTGCAGCACATCTGCTTGGAGAGGAGCTGTACAAGCTGCTTGGAGAGTACCTTTCCCGCCACCTTGACGCTGTATACAGAGAGTCGGAAGGCCACGCGGAAGAGGCCCTGCTAGGATTTTATATCCGGGAGTGGCTCCGTTACACGACTGCGGCTAAGTATATCAATCATCTTTTCCGGTATTTGAACCGTCACTGGGTCAAACGGGAAATTGACGAAGGCAAGAAGAATGTATACGACGTGTACACATTGCACTTGGTCAAGTGGAAGGACGATTTCTTCATGAAGGTCCATGAAAAGGTCATGGAAGCCGTTTTAAATTTGGTCGAGAAGCAGAGAAACGGTGAAACCATCGAGCAGTCCCAGATCAAGAGCATCGTCGACTCGTTCGTCTCCCTTGGTCTGGACGAGAGCGACAGCAGCAAGTCAACTCTCGAGGTTTACCGGTACTACTTCGAGAAGCCCTTCATTGTCGCTACCAGAGTTTACTATGAAAACGAGTCTCGTCAGTTTGTTGCCGAAAACAGTGTCGTTGAATACATGAAGAAGGCAGAGGCCCGTCTCGATGAAGAAAAGGCCCGCGTGGGCCTGTATCTGCACCAAGACATCGCCAAGCACCTCACCGACACGTGTTTGGATGTTCTTGTTACAGCCCACTCGGAACTACTGCGCGACGAGTTCCAAGTTTTGCTCGATAATGAACGCCAAGAAGACCTGGCGAGGATGTACAGACTGCTGTCGCGAATCAGAGACGGTCTTGACCCCTTGCGCACGAAATTCGAGGCTCACGTCAGGAAGGCAGGCTTGGCCGCAGTGGAGAAGGTTGCTGCTGATGGCGATGCATTCGAACCTAAACTGTACGTGGACGCCTTATTGCAGGTACACACGAGGTATCAGAGTTTGGTCAGCGAGGCCTTCAATGGCGAGTCAGAATTTGTCCGGTCCCTGGATAATGCTTGCCGAGAGTTCGTTAATCGCAACAAAATATGCAAGTCTGGATCAACAAAAACGCCAGAGCTTCTGGCCCGGTACACCGATTCGCTACTCAAGAAGGGATCCAAAGCAGCGGAAGAGTCCGAACTGGAAGAGATGCTCGTACAGATCATGACCGTCTTCAAATACATCGAAGACAAGGATGTGTTCCAGAAATTCTACTCCAAGATGCTTGCCAAACGATTGGTCCATGTCAGCTCGGTCTCTGACGATGCCGAAACCAGTATGATCAGCAAGCTCAAGGAGGCGTGTGGATTTGAGTACACCAACAAACTGCAGCGCATGTTCCAGGATATCCAGATCTCGAAGGATCTCAACGCCAGCTACAGAGATTGGCAGGAGAAGATCTTGGACGACGACGATCGAAGGAAGCTGGTAGACTCACACTTCCAGATTTTGGGAACTGGGTTCTGGCCTCTTAATGCGCCTTCGACCGACTTCCTAGCACCTCCTGAAATTGTCAAGACTGCTGAGCGGTTTCAGAGTTTCTACTTTGACAAGCACAATGGTCGCAAGCTGACATGGCTCTGGCAGCTATGCAAAGGAGAGATCAAGGCTAACTACATCAAGAACACTAAGGTTCCATACACGTTCCAGGTGTCAACCTTCCAAATGGGCATCCTCCTGCTGTTTAATGAGCACGACACGTTGTCTTACGAGGACATTCAGAAGGCCACATCTCTTGCACCCGAGATTCTCGACCCGAACTTGAGCATCTTCTTGAAGGCCAAAGTGCTCACCATAAGTCCTGAAGGGTCCAAACCAGAGCCAGGCGCATCGTTCTCTCTGAATTATAATTTCAGGAACAAGAAGATCAAGGTCAACCTCAACATCCAAATCAAGTCCGAGCAGAAGGTCGAGTCCGACGACACACACAAAACGATCGAAGAGGATCGGAAGCTGCTGCTTCAGGTATGTCCCTACCGAACCCATCAACTTGCAAGAAGGACCCTGTTCCTAACCTTTTTGTCCCACAGTCCGCCATCGTCCGTATCATGAAGTCGCGCAAGAAGATGAAGCACGTGCAGCTTGTCCAGGAAGTGATCCAACAAGTCAAATCTCGCTTCCCTCCCAAAGTTCCTGACATCAAGAAGAACATTGAAGCTCTTATGGAGAAGGATTATATAGAGCGGTTGGATGGTGACGAAATCGCTTACATTGCATGAACTCTATACAATTGGTGTCTCGCGCTTCCCTCACCTTCCCCATCTCTATACCTCTCTCTGTCCCCCACCTGCCTCGCTGCCTATCTCTGCGGTCCTCCCTCTCGCCGTATCATCCTTTCAAGTGTCCCGTTAGCGCGATATCTCTCACTATTAGTCTCCCTTCATCTTGATCTACTTTCCCCATACGGCTCATCAAGGAACGGAAGGATGGGAAACGTCTTGTATTTCTTTCACAGCGCTGCTACGACAAATGATAACCCAGGTATACAACTTAGATTGGACCTCTCTTTCTCTTCCTTCCATGTGGGAAATCAAGTTTGAAGCAGCACTGCTGGATCAGGCGAATGGGACGAACAACTTCGAGTTTATTGAGGGTGCTATAAGGTGGGCGTGTGTAGTGGCAGTATTAACTGGTATTATTATTTATATAATGGTATCAAAAAGGATTAGCTGGCTATATATCTGTGAGATCGAAAGCATACATGACGTTGTAGATCGCATCGTACAGGCAGGCGTTGTTGCTGTCCTCTTCGGTATCAATGTAACACAAAGGGAGAGCCTGTCATGACAGAAGTGTGGGCATACATACAAGGTGGAAGAAGATCTGTTACTATATAATCACACAATTCGAAGGTAATAGATGGGCCCATACTCGCCTAGGTGATTAAGTTGTCTTGAGAGTATTGATTTATTTCTCTGCATGCGGCTCGGCCAGTTCTGGGGGCACCTCCTTGATGTCAGGAGATGGTTGCAAGGAGGTACCCTGGGCTTGATCTTCCTCTTCCTTGGTGTGGGAGGCCTCGGGTCCTTCGAGAGCCGATAGCGTAGAATTCGCTGCCGGAGTAGCTGCCGGCTCGTTGGGTTCGGCTTCGGAGTGAGTTATTGGTTCGCTAGGTTGTTTGGTTGCTGGTGTGGCATAGTCGTCGTCACGAACCGACGCCGTACGCGACAGGGGCGATCTCGAGTACAGATTATCCTGTTCGCCATTGTTGCTGCTCTCGTCATCTTTCCTGTAGGCAGAGCTAAATTCGCCGCTTTCCCGCCGCAGGAGTATATTGCTCCACCGCTTTCTCCTGCTTCCACTGCGGGAGATTGTGGAATCTTCACTACGACGAGACTGCATAGAGCGCCGTCTTCCTCTGTCTGTCTCGCCGGTCTCCGTCACGGCCGAAGCGGATGGCGAAGCGACGGAAGGCGGTGACGCCGGTGTAGCCCTCTTCTCCTGCCATTCCTTTCGCTTTTCACTTGCCCAAGAACCCCATGAGCTGAGGTAGGCACCCGCTTTCTGGCCCGCCGCGCTCACGGATGCCTGTGCCTGAGTAATGTCCACAGCAGGAGCTTTACGCCCAGAGAACCAAGAAGAGCCTCCAATTGAGTGTATTGATGCTGAATCGGAAGGCGAGAAGGGTGGTGAATTTCGGGATCCTTTATCCAATGATGATCGCTGCGACTGTGTGGCTTTCTCTTCATTCTTCTTGCGCTGAGCCTCCCGCATGGACTCGATATCGGCCCAGAAGCTGTTGAACGCTGCACTTACTTTCTTTTGCCCAGTAGAAATATGTCGGTTCAGGGCCTCGCGACTTTCGCGAACCCTTTCGTCCAAGTGAAGTTCCGCGACTTGTTGGGACAGACGTCGTTGAACATCGTCGATGGTCAGCCCTCCTGCGCATGGATGACGAGGTTCGACGATCGAGAAAAGAAGTGCATCAGAGGTCAGGCGCTTGAAAAGGGAATAATTAGGCGTGTTCCTCCACTGCGCCAGGAATTCCGTATTGAACTCTAATGCGGGGTCACCTTCAATGTTGAACGCTTCCAGATGCGCTCGGCTCCTCCGGCCCAAGTCATCGGCGTTGAAGGAGTTAAGTTCTTCATGATATTGCATGCAAGCAAGCAGGGCCAAGAGGTATTCTTCGAACTGGAGTCGAATGAATTCTTCCGATCCCATGTATCCGTGCGTCTTAGGCTGCTCCGGATGCGCCTCGTCCCAGGTGTCGTTGATTATTTGCGTGAGAAGGTCAATCCAGCGTCTGTCTGCGACAGAAAGAGCTAGAGCACTCCGGAGAGTGGGAGATGAGATATTAATGGTATCTTCGTCAAGCTAGACAAGAACAGTTAGCGAACGGAAACATGACCGTTTAGGTGGCTTCCTCACATTAACTAGAATATCGCTATAGCGATCTTTTTGCTGCAACAGCAGCGAATTCGTCGAGCCGACAACATACGACTTTGTTCCATAATCTGCCAGCAGATCCAGCTGCTGCAAAGGCGTGTAAGGCCCAAACATGCTTCCCTAAGAAAAGTCAGAAACATCCACAGTCCACAGGTGGTGTCCAGCAAACCTTGCCGAAAATCTGCAGGGGCAGGCCCATATAAGCCAATACTGCAAACATATCAGCATGCATTGTAGTTAGATGAGATGCGCGATCTGCATGACTAACAAGAACTCCGATCACTAGTCTTTAGAGAGGTTGGTTGTTCCACAGTCTGTGCATAGGTGTCGAATGCTGGGTCGGCACAGTCCTGTAACTTATTCATAAGTCCCGGAATCAGAGAGACAAGAGAGAATTGGATCATGCACAGCCGCTCGCACCTGGAGCCGAAGAAGAGCATCTGCGGGATATTAGCATGCAATGTGAGTTATGCTTCCGGATGACTGCATACCTTAGGCTGTAGAAGCAAAGCCTTGAACAGGACTAGGGTTTGATACTTGAACTCATGGATCATCTCCCGCAGGGAGAGCCCTAAAGTCAAATTGAGATTAGTGACACCCGCAATGCTGAAAGCCAGCCAGTCTCACCTAAATTCTGGTCTTTCGACCCCTCATCCTTCTTCAAGCTGATCACTAGACCTTCTCTGAATTTCTGTGAGGGGATGAGTACCAGCAGAAATGAATAGTAGGGTAAAAGCGCACCTTCAGAATGTCAATGTCCGAAAAGTCCCTATTGCTTGCCATGTCAGCCGAGCCACTCCCCAAGTTTCATTTTATGAATGCAGATGCAAAAGTATGGCCTCAATTCAATTGCCAGGCCTTGGTTGGCAGACGTACCGTTGCGCAAACCAAGCCGAAGTCACGACGGACAGTTTCTCTCTCAGCTGTCCCAGGCTTCGAGGACTGTCGGTCACCACAACCACCGCCTTTTGTACCGTAGATCTCGTGACATCCGGAGGCCGGTATACAAGGAGGTTAGAGTCGATCTGTCTCGAACAAGCAATACCGAAAAGTGACGTTGCGGGTTCGGTGGCCGTCTCCTTTCGCCGCACAGTGAAGTAGGAGAATTCCTCGGTGGACCTGAGAGATACAGCCCGCGTCAACTCATTATCGATCACGAGGAAGGGGGGGGGGGCCGGGGGGGCTCAAGTCGTACATATGCGCTCCATCAGATAGGGCCATAAATGGCAACAAGGACCAGTCATTCTCCGCAACGGGGTCGCTTCCATCGTCTCCAAAGCATAGTTCGATTTCGGGGCCCCTGAAAAAGTGGGAAGGAATGGTTAGCTAGTCTACTCTTTCGCGCGGGGGGAAGAGAGAGCAAGCAGAGACGAGGTACAAGTGCTAGTGCTTGAGGGCGGCTAGAGGAATGAGTGCACTCGAGGAATGTTCACAGTGGTCTGAATCATATCCAATATGGACCCTCCCTTCTAGACCCAGGCTCTGGCCCCTTGGCTCAGTCCGAGCGACAACGACTCACCTTGCATGGTGAAAATCTATAACCATGACAATGGGCTCCTGACCACTGCGGCTGCGAGACATGGCGTGGGGACTGTCATAGAAAACGGGGACTGGAAAGTGACACGTTCCAAGCCAATTTCCACCAAGGAAAAGGAGGAAGCCCCTCCTGGAAGAGAACCCAATAAAATGGACGTCGCCTCACGTGGGACGAAGGGACGACGACAATTAATGCAAGACTGGAGGGAGGGATCGCTAGGCCAAGTAGGTGGTAGTCCTCGAATTAAACTGGACCCGACCAGGGGTCGGTTGGCCCAGCTCGGCCCAGACGACACCCCCATTGGTTCCCCCGCCGGGCGGTGACAGAAGTCGGGGAGGGAACGGACAGAACTAGAAGGCCCCATGCGCCCGTCCGGGTTAAGGGCGCCCCCACGGCTGAAAGGAGGGCGTTAAGGTTGTTTAAGGTGCTGATGGGGGAGGATGAATGCCTGCGTATCTATATCAAAAGTACTACGACGACGCCACCCCGGAGGTCATTGAAAAATCGATTGTTTTTTTCCAAAGCAATATCTATCGCGCACATACGGGAATCAACCAGATTCCTCTCTCTCACACAAGTTAACCAAAGGGAATTTAAGACACGCAAGCTCATCAATCGTGGACCAAGTGGGAAGTGTATATATAGCAGAATTGGGAGACAAAATTTAGTCGTGTTACAGACGGGTTCAATCGCCAGATCGTCCGACTCTCAACGCAGTTGAAATATCCAAACGCGAGTCGTGTATAGACGTCTGGAAGTAAGATTGACGAAAAGGAAAGGAAAGCTTGGGGAAAGAGAACACAAGTAGACCGTTCAAGGCAAAAACAGATCACAGTCCCCGCTCCCAGTCTACATACCAAGAAAAATCGAAGGAATTGACGACATCATAATCATATCGCATCGCTGCCTGCGCCTGATCCATGGCATTATACGCTCGAACGTCCTCATGCGAAGGCCTGTTGTCCATCGGCGGCTCCTTCGACAAGCACTTGACCAGCATCATTGGGGTGGTCAATGTTGTGGAAGTCCAGGATTTCCGAGTACCTAATCCGAATCAGCATCTAACGTCTAGCAATCCCGTGGCAGGCGAGCATACATCATGATCTTCCAGGTATCGACTGGCAGATCGGCGTCATTGAAAGACCAATCGAACTTTTCCTCCGCCACAGGCTCGTCCGTAGGATCATGGTAGGGTGCGAGATATTCATGGGCAAGCGCTTCACCGGCACGAATTCTCTTCTTCGGATCAAAGACTAGCATTCGTTCAAGAAGATCAACAGCTACATTGTGTCAGTCGCTCCAGCCCGTCACTGACGTATCGAAGGGCATTGCACATACCGTCTGGGTCGGCGTTCTTGAACTTGCTAGCCAAAGGTTGCCGCTCGCGTTTGGGTAGCGACTTAACGAATCGCAGAGTCTAGACCAAAAAGCATTATTAATGGGTCATTGACGAGAGTCAACGGTCGCGCAGGCAGGTGCTCACGTTTTCACTGCAAATAGTCTGGATAACATCGTCCGGCGGGGTTCCAAGAAGCTCTGTGATGATGGAAAACTGGTTGACATGGTCCTTTCCAGGGAACAGAGGTTTTCCCTCCAGCATTTCCGCAAAGATGCAGGCAGCACTCCAGATATCCACTTCCACGTCGTATTTCTGCCATGTGAGCATGATCTCCGGGGCACGATAATACCGGGTCGACACATAGCCTGTCATCTGGGGGTCCTGGATACGCGCAAGGCCGAAGTCGCAAATTTTCAGGTCGCAGTTTTCGTTGATAAGGATGTTGCTAGGTTTAAGATCACGATGGACGACACCCGCCGAGTGGACATATTTCAATCCCCGCTGCAGATGGTCAGCGTATGCTAGAGAAATAGGCCAACGACAGGCCAGGCGGGAATGAGACATCCATGGTGACATACCAGGATCTGATATAGGAAGTACTGAATGAACTGTTTTTCCAGGGGTCGGGAGGTAAGAAGTCTGTGCAGGTCGGTTCCCAAGAGTTCTGTAACAAAATAGCTGCGGCGACCATCAGAAAACTGAGCGATCCAGGTACAACTCGAACATTCAACTGTGCTTACATGTCTTCGAGCGGAGAGATGAAGATATCACTCAGACTGATAATCTGCATCTAGTCAGCATTGCGGTATGGCGGATGGCGGAGTGCCGTGGGGCGGCATTGACAAACATTCTCGTGTCGCAGGTGCTTCAACAGTTTCAACTCGCGGTACGTTCTCTTGGACAGAACTGGTGTGCTGAATGGTTTCATAATCTTCTTAACGGCGACCGGTTGTCCTGTCAATTGATCCCTCGCAGAGCTAAATTATCCCATCACGAATGTCAGCCCATGTGCTGTTCGGCGGGCCACAGGAACCACCCGCGTGGCGGCGAAATCCAGAAGAGGGGTTGGGTTGTCGACCATACCAGACAAGACCAAAGGCGCCCATTCCTACGGGCTGTAGGTCTGTGTACCTGCAAGAAGATAAGTAACTGCTCGCGAGACCGCATCGACCGCCAGGAGAATTTTCTCGAGAGTCGTACCTGCTTGTGATCTCGAAGGTTGTGCCGAAGATCTGGGCACGCACGAATTCCGCCATTTTTGGAGCAAGGATGACGGTACACCGCACTCAGGGAGGGGGGGGGAAGCCTCGGAAGTTTTCTCTGGAAATCTGGGCGATGGGGAGTGAGAGAAAGAGCGGGAATGCGGGTGATGAAGTGGTAACGGCAGTGGCAGGCAAGGCTAAGTGAACAATGACAGGAGCAAGAAGCAAACGCGAGATGGAGGGACGAGGTACAACCGATGTTGGAGAGGAAGAGGCAGCAAAAGCCGTAGGTGGCGCCCAGCAGGGTGTGTGGGGAAACGACGCTCTCTTAGTAGTTTAGCCCGTTGAGTTCGCAGTCTCCGGACCGCCCAAAACAAGACCGATGACGTCCGCGACGGAAGCAGGGTATCGCGAAAGGTCCGCCTGGCCTGTGGGCACAGCTAAAGCAGCTGTGCAAATTGCGAATCTTGTGCCTACGCAGTCCTGTCTAGACTCTTGAGTCATATCCATTGGTTGGAAGAGGGATCCAATTTCAGGGAAGAAGCCCGTCACGCTTACCTAACATTAAGTCGGGGGGAGAATTTCTCCAGAGAGGGGCAACTACATAGGAACATGGTGCTTCATCACCGCGACACCCCCCTCCAGGTGTAACTCACTCGTCGCGAGGTTTCGTGATTACTCTACGTTGGTTTATCCTGCTTCTTAAGCTCAGGCCTTGCTGTCGTATAGAATCCATGTTTTTTGGAGGCTGCAGCAACGTGAAGCAATTCCCACCTCCGACAATATTGAACTGCCGCTTATCTCGATGCTAGCGAGCATGAAAAGCCCCCCCATCACAAACCCCCCCAAGATAACCCATTCCGGAGGTATCAGCCCATCAAACGGAGCAAGCGGATGCGCAATAATGTTTAATCCTTCATGGCCGTCTGCGCGATCGATCCCGAATACAACATGGCCAACGGGACGGCATCTACTACGTAATGCCCATCGGGGCGAACCATACTAGCATCGAGTAGCATCAAGCAGAGGGCTCCCCAATGTCATCATACCTCCTCGGTGGGGCGCACCCGGTTCCAATCAATTCCATCAATTTCGTGCCTACCAGCCACTCGAAACAACCTATATCTACATTATCTTGGCCGGACACCGATCAGGCACTCGATCTTGTATCCGCCAGCTTTTAAACCCCTTAAAGAGGGGCGGGCAGAAAGACAAAAGGAGGGGCACCTGAGTGATACTAACAAAAATCAACTAGTGTGTGTGGAAATAATCTCCGGGATGAAGCAAGGCTGTCTTGTTAATATCATTGTCTTAAGACCGTCTTCGTTCCTATACTGTTTCCAGAGGCGAGGCGAGGCGTTGCATTAAGGGAAATTTGCACGGAGTGCCAACACAGCTAGCGTAAGGCTCAGGCCATGACGCCTGAACGCAGGTGGTGGCAGGATGACTACGGTGTACTAGTAGACAACTAATAGTACATCGGCACTACTCAAGACGCACCGACACATCCTAATTTACCCGAGATAAGTCAACCCCATCCATCAACGACGCTTTGACATGCTTCTGGCACGAAACTACTGCCTTCCCTTGCAGCAGTAATAGTATGGCCTGGAGTTTTGGAGTAACCGTTAGATAGACCTCTTGCGCTTTCCCTCTGCAAGGAGTCTTATTCCACGGAGGAGGTACTTAGCTACAATGTGGAAAATGCCACATGACACCCGCTTTGACACGGTCATCCCTGCTGTACTACAGCAAACTGGTTTCATGTCACCATGAAGAACCCGACTCTGCGATGTGACGCTTCTATCTGACGAGCTGCAAGTTTTCTTAGTAGAAAGTTCTTCTCATATCTGCAGGATTGACGATGCTAGTCCTTTGTATGCGGCGAAGGCGCGGGATATCGAGAGCTCCCAAATATCCAACGCAGGGCTGCTTCTGACCTCACCTCTGTGCTTTCGTAAAGCCGCGTATATAATCACTCTTCTATTGCCAAGTACTATGTTCAAGAAGTAGTCCCCGTTTCATCTCTCTATGAAAATGGGCTTCTTATATAAGGTGCAAATCTCGGTGGATTATCACGTTCTCTAGAACGCACTGTAAAGCCCTTCAAGATATCCGAAATTAGATATCGGAAGGTCAAAAGATCCGGTTGAGTTTCATCCTCAAGAGCACGGAGCTAGCTGGGGGAAAGCCCATGCAGATTGTAGCACGAGATACTGAAAGGCCATGGTCATACTTGGCACAGTGAATGCTTCAGGCCGTCAAGTGATCCGAACTAGGTTTGACTAGATAAAAATCTTGCCAGGTTTCATCTTTGACCCCGTGTGTGGCAACATATTAGGCCCTTGTCGTCCATATCCATATCTTTCCCAACTTGTTCAATTCTCTAACGTGATGTCTGGGATCCGCACTATGCATCAAGACCAAAATCTGAAACCTGGAGAAAAATCTTCATCTAACACTGGTGAGGGGAAGGAAAAGGGCTTGGGGGGAGGCATTTCCTGTGCTAGTCATAGCCAGTGTTTCATATCCACATGGCTGTCTCAAACAGTCCGCCAAACTTTACTATTATTAACGCTGAAGGTGAACGCACGCCCGAAACAACCCAAGCAGGTGGTGGGAAAACCTTAAAATAAGACATAGATTTCCATTTGGGGCTGCTACCCGCCACATGCAATCTGTGGATGTTATGCAGACGACCCTATATGGTATCTTGATCAGATTGATGTACTCCGTATTATATCGATGATCTTCTGCAAGCGGGTACATGATCTGAGCTATAAGAGTAGCCCAGGAAAGACCGATCATATTATTCACTAAAGTCGGACAAAGGACCTTGCGCTCTAAAATTCATGGGGTGATATATTGTATTTGAAAAAACAATCATTCAGAGAACGGCGGGCACGGATCCAACCCTGCCTGGGAAATCGGCTATCTCCGGGTAACGACCCATGCAAGCCATGTATCTACATGCAAAAGGTATAGTTTGGGTGAAATGCAATTGGATGGCAAGGCACAGTAGCCGGTAGCCTTATGCTCATCTAAGCATACTGTGACATAGCCTCAGCCTCACCTGAAGTATGCCCGGGCGAGATGAGTCCCTGACAGACCCAAAATAGGAAAATCATACGCAAGACCAAGCAGGCGGGTATATGCGCTCTCCTGTGTGATACGGAAAAGGCGGAAAGGTTGGATAGGAGGATCACGGGGTACAACCGAATCGGCTCTAGACCAGATGTGACACAAGAATAAGAAAGCGAAGGAGAAAGCTTTCCTCGAGTAGTTATGGCTATGCGTGTGTGTGTGTGTGTGTGCGTGCGTGTGTTGTTTCTTGTTGAAGGCACGCTAAAAGATTACGAGCGATGGCGCCCGCCGGCCCCCAGGGATACTGGCCTGACTCGTCGTACCGCTGCCACTGGCGCTGGAGCTAGTCCCCTTTCCCACCTTTCCGACCAGAAAACTGGCCATAAAAAGGAAAACCGTGTTTTTAGGGGGAAAGGTAGGGGTCCGATGGGAGAAGTACCTACTGGTCAATGGACAGGCCATCGAACCGGCATCCGTAGAGGGATTTACTATTCCGGAGAACTAGTCACCTAGGTAGAGTACTAAGAGTCGACGGTGGTGTACGGAGTACATAGATCGATCTGATCCATTCATCCATTTAGCGCCAGCCCTTTCTCCCTTTATGCCTTCACTCGCGGTAAGCTTGGGTCGCCGGTCCACGTTTTCCCAAATACCCACCCGCGCCCCTACGATCGAGCGAGTATGTAATCCTCCTCAGGCTCCTCTTTCTGCCATCCATCTCCACTTCCACCTGTCTAGATGACGCTTGGGAACATCCACTCACTCACTCCATTTTACTTCCTTCTCCTCCACCACCACCACCATCACCACCACCAACTTACCTCCATCAATCAATCAATCATATCTTCCCATCACCTCCCCTCTACTCTTCCCCCCTTCCCCTCCTTTCCCTTCCTCGTTCAACGCACACGCACACGCACACGACTTAATCCTCATTATAATGAATGACCAGTAATAATATCTAATCCTCCTGTCCACGCCCGCGCCATCTTCTCCGTCTTCCCTTCCCGCCTGATCGACCCCGACCGACGACTGATCCTCATTGCTTACATTATCTCACTCGAGATCCGCGCTTCCATCCACTCTCCCACATCATTCCCCCCGATCGACCTTAACTACCCTTTTTAGCGTCAGGTCGTCACTCTCGCTCGCTTTCCTGCTCCGCAGTTGGATCCTGACACCCCTCACCCCGGTCAACCTTCCAGCAGAGCCATACTACTCCGCGCCTGGGCTCGGTGTCCTTCCTATTCTTCGCTGTCACTCGGCTTTCCCTCTCCTGCGTCACGAGCCAACAACTCCGTCCCCGGGAGCTTGCAGTCGTCGCTCCGGCCTTCTCCGTCCCAGACTTGACCCGTCTATTGTGCCTCTACCTCCGGCCCCTACGCGCGCAAGCCTCGATCTTTGATCGAAGCTCCATCGTCGATCGCATACCTACCTCCTCTCTCGCTCTCGCCCTCCTTCTCCGACCTCTGCATTTCCTTCGCATTGCGCCGATCACACACTCCTTCCGCGATTATATTTGCTTGGATTTCACGGGAGTTCCTTGCTTGGGAGTCAATTCCCTCCGAGCGTTTCGGGTCTCAGTGTCCTGATAGGTGGATGCCGTGCCCTTCCGCAAGTAGCTAATGGGCTAGCTTTCCGCTGTCTGGAGCCATACCGAGAACATGGGTTCGTGTGTGAGTACAGAGGCGGCAGGGGATGCAGAATCGAAACGAAAGAGCCAGGCGATCGACCGCAAGCTAGAAGAGGATTCGAAAAAGCTACGGCGAGAGTGCAAGATTCTATTGCTTGGTTCGTTGCAATTCTTAATCCGCTCAATGTGCAGTCGGTGATATCTCAAGAGGCAAGCCTTGCTAACGGTGATCTCTTGATTCAGGTTCCGGAGAAAGCGGGAAATCTACTATCGTCAAGCAGATGAAGATTATCCACCAAAATGGCTACACAGTTGAAGAGTTGGCCCTGTATCGTCTAACTGTCTACAAGAACCTCCTCGATTGCACCAAGTCTCTCATCGCTGCCTACCATCAGTTCTCGCTAGAGCCATCGAGCCAGAAAGTCCGCGATTATATCCAATTCCTTTCCGACTACAATATTGACCCCGACCCTAACATACCCCTGGATGCCAAGGTGGGCGATGCGATAACCTATCTCTGGAATGATCCGTGTACGTCCAATGTACTGGAACATCAAAACGAATTCTATTTAATGGATTCGGCACCATAGTAAGTGCCAGCGCCACCCCGGGGCCTCCAGACATGCCGGCTGAACGACTCATTCTAGTTTCTTCGAGGAAGCCAAACGGATAGCATCCGTGGATTATATTCCCAACGTGAATGATGTGCTTCGTGCGCGGACGAAAACAACAGGTATCTACGAGACACGATTTACAATGGGTCAGCTAAGCATACAGTATGAAATCCTTTCGCCTTGGGAGTCCCCATTTCGCTCACTTAGTATACAGCATGTTTGACGTTGGCGGCCAGCGCAGTGAGCGGAAAAAGTGGATTCATTGTTTCGAAAATGTGACATCCATCATTTTCTGTGTGGCGCTCAGTGAGTATGATCAAGTATTACTAGAAGAAAGCAATCAAGTATGTCCCCGCCCACTTCGGCGCTGGTTTCGCCGCTAATCTCCTTCCCCACTTCAAGAATCGCATGATGGAGAGTCTAGTACTGTTCGACTCTGTGGTCAACTCCCGGTGGTTTATGCGAACGAGCATTATCCTCTTTCTAAACAAAGTCGACCTTTTCCGACAGAAGCTCCCACGCTCTCCGTTGAACCAATATTTCCCCGACTATTCAGGCGGTAACGACGTGAATCGAGCGGCCAAGTATCTCCTTTGGAGGTTCAATCAAGTAAACAGGGCGCATCTGAATCTTTACCCTCAGTAAGTGGATCGGTCAGCTTATGTGATATAACTAGCCTCTAACCCCTCCCATAGTCTAACTCAGGCTACCGACACGACGAATATCCGCCTAGTCTTTGCGGCTGTCAAGGAGACAATCCTGCAGAACGCCCTCAAGGATTCGGGCATCCTGTGAACCAACTACCGTCCATCTAACCTCAACGCTCAGCGAGGGACGCTTTCATCTCGATTACAATGTCCGTTCCTTACCCCTAGACTCCACTTTGGCAGTTGCCTATGTCATGTTGTGGACTATTCTCTTCATTCTGTCAGTCGATCTTCATGCCCCGATTGTACTGATGGACATCGTTCGTGTCGAACATCTCTTTTTTCCTTTATCCCTTCTTCACCCTACGATTTGCACCCTGTTCACAGCTTAGGCGTTCGTTTTTATTTTCTCCTCTTGTTCCTTTATCGTCTGCTTCAACACATGCGTTCAGTCGGTAGGCATCGGCGTTACGGTGCTACTTTTACCTCACAGTTCTATGTGCCTGGCGCTGGGATGGATCATGGTCGTTGGAATTTGTGGCATGGTGTTCCCTTATTTTCCTTTGTGATCATTTCAGGTCAGGATGATGTGCATTTTGGGCTTTCTGTCTGCGTTGGCCATACTTGACCACCTCCAACCTCTTCTTTGGCTCGAGATCTCATGAGTCCAACGCCTCGAGCTAAAAAAGTTTACAGGCCTCGGCACTACTTTGCATATACCAGGTGCAAAGGCTTCTGATATCCTGTCTCGTGCTGTCTGAGACCCTTTCTCCTTTCTGCTTCTTTCATGTTGACTCCATGCATCTAATGGCGATCTCTCATTATTCACTATCCTAATCCTCCGTGCTGTTGCCCAGCTTTTTCGTTTCTTCGTTGCAGTTGATTTGCCGTCCTTTATCTATACCAAGCCACTTGTTGTAGCGATCTTATGCATGCAATTGATCCCTTACCCTTGAGTCTTACTGTGTCCGTGATCCGACAGCAAATCCCTCCTTCGTGAGTGGTTCGACCGGACGAGTCTGGGACGGCGTGCTTTTCAACGTTTGAAAACTGTACTGTTGCCTTCACCGGATCTCCACGCCTTACCTGGATCAGCTGGGGCCCACGAGGGTGTATGTGGAAGACCGCCCATGCCAGTCCTGTGTACACTAGTCACTACAGTAGTTCACCGAGCAAGTCTAGGCGTTAGGGGCTTGCACCGTGCAGTGGTCATGGGAAGCACATAGCTTGCGCGGAATGTCTCGAGAACGGACCTCCCGACTCGAGCGCTCGTTGGAAAGGATGGCGGAGGAAGTCGATGACCGCCGATCTGCCACAAGGTTGCAGTGCGGGGGCGGGGATGAGGCCGGAGATGGACTGGGGCCGGAGGACTGAGCTGCGGGCGGCTATTTGGCTGTAGACGCTGGACGAGGAGGGGAAGGTAGGAAGGAAGGAAGGAAGGAAGGAAGGGAAGGCAAAGAACTTAGATCAATTTACACGTTCACCATCATTGTCATGGTCAGAATGCATGTTCTTCACTGGAGAGTAGAGAACTGGAAATGGGTTGGGAAGAACGGTACGGTTCGGATAGGATACTTTGACGGGGGAGGGAGGGATCTGGCCGCCCATCGATCGGGATCCCCAACTAACCACCAGCAACACCTTCTCCCCTCCTCTTCCCCACTCGCATCTCACGCATGCTCGGAATGCCATGCGTCATAGCGGCAGCCACCGTCAGACCAGATGTCGATTATCAGACGACGCGGGCGTAGGGCCCTTGTACCATTCCGGGGTCTTGTTATTCTCATGTCGCCTAGCTCGGGTCGTGCCTCCCCTCATCCAAGGAATGTTGCCATCATCATCCTCTCTTGAGTTCAGGCCCAGTTCCGGGCAATCCGTTCACACGCCAGCCCACCAGGCCTCCTATCCAATGTCGTTGGACGATCCGCGGAGCTACACCCAGTCCTACACGGCAGCTTCAATTTGCCCCAGCACGCTGCTCGATTTGCGATTGAGCTAGCTGTAGTTCCATGGGGGCCTAGACGCTTGACTTGCACAGCATGCATGAGAAACGGGCCACGAACGTATGATTCCTCCCAGGCATAGCCATCTGTGATCACCGACCTCAATTATACCCCTCCCGGTAGTCTCGCATGCCCTGCTTTCATCCCAGCATTTGGAACTAGGCACCTTGTCACGCGGTTGGACGGCGGAAGGTGAGTGAATCTTTTACTAGTATACGCCTCCCCTCCCCTCCCACTTCCTTCCTCCTCTTTGTTCTCTTCCTCTCCATCTCAACTTCCTCTTTCCCTTTCCCTCACCAGCACTTGAGACTGTTTCTGACTTTGGCTCTTCTCTTCCGTTTGCTCCTCGTTGCTCCTGTCATACTAAGCTTATTGAACTATTCCCATAGCTCTTCCTAACCTAGTTCTCCATCACTTCTCGCTCCTCTAGGCCCAATGTCTGAAGTTCGCCGCGAAAGAAGGCCCTCTGTTGGGGCTCCAGTCTCAGAGCTTCAGGGCCCTGTTGGTCCGGCCTTCAGTCGTCCCAAACACAGGCGGACATTCACTGGCTTCGGACCTGCAGAGATCAAAAGCGTCGAAGCCAGCATTCCCGAAAATTTGAGGGAAGAGTGAGTGCATGGACCCTGGTTCACTTGTGGCACACAAGTGATATCATAGCTCTCTAGTAGCTGCAGGCCTGCATATGCCAAGCCATTGATGGATTATTGCTAACCTACGTTGTTCCCAGATGGAGAAAACACGTAAGACAGTGGACCATAGGTCATATTTCCCATGTCACTCAACTAAATCATTGCCTGTCATAGTCCGCCAGTGGCTTCACCAACAAAGCAGAGTTCGAAGTACGTTACGCAGGATATCCCGTCGCTCAAAATGTTGAGCGTCCTACTCACAGTTTGAATAGCATGAGCTGGTTCGCCATATCGAGACTACGTTGGCTCGCTCGCTGTACAATTGTGATGAACTGTATGTTACCCTCTCCGGTAAACACCAGTCAATCATATCGCTGATGTGGTAGGGCTGCATACTCTGGAACCGCCTTGGCTTTTCGAGATCGCCTGATCATCGAGTGGAATAAGACGCAACAGCGGCAGGCGTCCGCTGACCAAAAGAGGGTGTACTGTATGTAGATCCTTAAAAGAACTTCTTAGACATCGGTTCCTTACCAAACTTACACCACTCTCGACAGATCTCTCTCTCGAATTCCTGATGGGTAGGGCATTGGATAATGCTATGCTCAATGTCGGCTTGAAGGATGTTGCGAGAGGTAGGAGCTTGAGCAAAGCCCCAATATGATACAAGCATCTCACTAACTGCATGAGGAAAGATGGCCTGAAGGACCTAGGCTTCCGGATCGAAGACGTCATCAGCCAGGAGCATGATGCTGCATTGGGCAATGGAGGCCTTGGACGCTTGGCTGCATGCTTTCTCGATAGTCTGGCGACGTTGAACTATCCAGCCTGGGGATACGGTCTCCGATACCGATACGGTATCTTCAAACAGGAGATTGTGGATGGATACCAAATGGAAGTCCCTGACTATTGGCTCGATTTCAACCCGTGGGAATTTCCTCGACATGAAATCACTGTCGACATACAGTTCTATGGCTGGGTTAAAAGACACCAGGATGACAATGGCAAAATCGTCAACTCGTGGGAAGGCGGCGAAACTGTGCAGGCAGTGGCATACGATGTTCCCGTCCCGGGCTACGGCACCCGTACCACAAATAATCTTCGACTGTGGTCTTGCAAGGCGTCTAGCGGAGAGTTCGACTTCCAGAAGTTCAATGCCGGCGATTATGAAAGTGCCGTCGCCGAGCAGCAGCGCGCGGAGACAATTTCCGCGGTGCTCTACCCGAACGACAACCTTGATAGGGGTAAGGAACTCAGACTGAAGCAGCAATACTTTTGGTGTGCTGCCTCTCTGTACGACATCGTCCGGAGATTTAAGAAGACGAAAAGAGCATGGAGCGAGTTTCCCGAGCAAGTCGCTATTCAACTGAATGACACCCACCCAACGCTGGCCATCGTCGAGCTGCAACGCATCTTGATTGACAACGAGGGCCTCGAGTGGGACGAGGCGTGGAATATTGTAACCAATACCTTTGGATATACGAACCACACCGTTTTGCCCGAAGCCTTGGAGAAATGGTCTGTTCCATTGGTACAGAACCTGCTACCACGACACATGCAGATTATTTTCGACATTAACCTGTATTTCCTACAGCATGTTGAGAAGACGTTTCCTGAGGATAGAGAATTGCTGTCGCGAGTGTCAATCATCGAAGAGTCACATCCCAAGATGGTGAGGATGGCTTATATTGCGATCATCGGGTCCCATAAGGTCAACGGTGTCGCAGAACTGCACTCCGACTTGTTGCGGACTACTCTGTTCAGGGATTTTGTCACGATTTATGGCCCTGACAAGTTCACTAACGTCACAAATGGAGTTACTCCGCGCCGTTGGCTACACCAGGCAAATCCACGATTGTCTGACCTTATTGCTTCTAGACTGGGAGGATATCACTTCTTGACCGACCTGACGCTTCTAGATCAGCTTGAGGCTTTCGTCGATGACAAGGAATTCCAACGGGAATGGGCGGAAATAAAAGTTGCCAACAAGCTCCGTCTTGCCAAGCATATTAAAGAAACCACCGGCTACAGTGTGAATCCAAATGCACTGTTTGACATCCAGGTCAAACGCATTCATGAGTACAAGCGGCAGCAGCTTAACATCTTCGGTGTCATCCACCGGTATTTGAAGATCAAGTCCATGTCTCCGGAAGAGAAAAAGAAGACTCTGCCGCGCGTTTCTATCTTCGGAGGCAAAGCTGCCCCGGGCTACTGGATGGCAAAGACCGTTATACATCTGGTGAACAAAGTCGCATCTGTGGTTAACAACGATCCGGACGTTGGCGACCTCTTGAAAGTCATCTTTGTTGAAGACTACAACGTCAGTAAGGCCGAGATCATCTGCCCAGCATCCGACATCAGCGAGCATATCTCCACTGCTGGAACCGAGGGAAGCGGAACCAGCAACATGAAGTTTGTTATGAATGGTGGATTAATCATTGGAACCTGCGATGGTGCTAACGTATGAGGCCCAATTCCGATAGATCTATGATATATGATGCTGACTACTGCCTCTCTGTAGATTGAGATCACCAGAGAAATCGGAGAGCAGAACATATTCCTCTTTGGCAACCTGGCGGAAGATGTCGAAGAGCTTCGCCACCGACATCTTTATGGAGATTTCCGACTTGATCCTCACTTGGTTAAAGTTTTTGATGCAATCAAAGGCGGCATGTTCGGTGACGCTGGCAACTTCTCTGCGCTTCTTGATTCCATTGTTGAGCACGGAGATTACTATCTTGTGTCCGACGACTTCAACTCATATATCACGACGCAAGATCTGGTTGATGAGTCATTTCAGAACCGCGAGGAGTGGATAGCCAAGTCCATCACGAGTGTGGCACGCATGGGCTTCTTCTCTACGGACCGAGTCATCAATGAATACGCCGAAAGTATCTGGAATGTGGAGCCACTCGCGGTGAAGGACTAGAATGTTCGATTGGAGTTGAGTGATGCATCATACATCAATTGTCCTATCTAGCTTGCTGCGTCTGACACCCGCTGTTTCCACGTTTCTTTCTTTGGCGAGTTGGATTTCTCTGTACGTGGATTCCACTGGACGGTTTTGAGAGAACAGGGAGAGACTTTTGTAATGGAGCCATTCGCTCATTGACAACAACCGACTGTTTGGATCAGGCATTATGACACAGCTATATTCTATGCAAGTTAGTGTTCTTACAGGCTCCCCTCCCCTCTACACCAGCCATGAACTTGTAAGCTGCCCCGTACGGGCTGACACACCTAAACACGATAATGACAAAGCAGAAGACAAACGAACAATAGTCAGATCCAGTTATGCTCTATATTGTATAACACAATTAAACCAAGATTGTATAAGATCCCTACGAGGCACTCAATTCAGCCATGCGCTTCTGCAATTCGGGAACCATTCGAAGTTGGAGGTCCAGCTCCTCCTTCTCACTATAATGACAGCAACGTTAGTTCACATTCTATGTTTGACTGGGTCGACAAAGCAAACTGTCGCAGGTCAGAGCATATAACCACTTACTCTTCCAACTTGAGTCTTCGTTCCCAGTCCAACCCGGTGAATATATAGCTTCCTTCTCCATCGAACTGCAGGATCTTCTTATGATACTTCCAGAGACTGCGGCGATGGGATACTGTCATCAATGTAGTTCCCAGCTGCTTGGCCGTCTCGTACATGACTCGTTCAATCTCCAGAGTCACGGAGGAGGTACATTCATCCAGGATGGCGAATTTGGGTCGGTGATAGAATAATCTAGCCATGGCTATCCGTTGTTGTAGACCGCCTGAGAGTACGTCACGCCATTCCTCTTCGGCGTCCCAACCCCCTGGGCGGTCGACGACCGAGGCAATCTCTACAACGGAAAGGATATCAAAGAGGTCGTCATCGGTGATACCCTTGGCGCGCATCTCGCGAACACCGTCTGGGTAGATGACCTGTTGGCGAAGAGTGCCTCGCGAAAGATATGGTCGTTGTGGGATGTAGAAGATATCTTCGAATCGGGGTTTCTTGACTCTTCCTCCGTAGACGGGCCATAGGCCACCGAGGATGCGGAAGAGGGAGGATTTTCCGCATCCGTTGGGTCCGACGATTAGGAGGTGGTCGCCTGGGTGGACGGTGAAGGATAGCTTGCGAACTAGAACATCGCCGTTTGGTGACACGATAGGCACATCGGTGAATTCGATGGAGTCGCTTTCCTCGACGACCCCACGACCGGATAGAATTGCTGTGTTCTCCTCCGTGGAGGCGGAGGATACTAGCTTCTTCTCGAAGCGGCCTGCCAAGAGGTCGTCCATAACCTCGAGCAGTGAGGAGACACGGGCTGTGTGGCCGGCTAGTTCGGAGATTTCTTTGTAGGAGAACATTAGACGTCCGAAGGCGTCGGACGAGGACAGCAGCATTCTCCGATTCGTAACGAAGCCTATTTGGGATCTGTTAGCTGCCGTACTGACAGTTATAGTTTGGTCTGGGTCTATGTACTTACTTTCGGTACGGTCGCCCATGGTTTGGGTGACTTGGCCAGGAATTCCGAAGAAGACAGGAATACTGCACAAGATCAAGCCCAAGGCACCCCAGAAGTACTTGATGACGAAGTCCTCCATAAATCCATGGTATAAGCGTCTTCGGAGAATGCGGTTCACATGTTTGATCAGAGTGAAGTAACCCTTGTCCAGGGTGTCTTTTTCCGCCTCGTGGCCGTGGTAGAGAGCCACCTCCTCGCTGTAGTCGATTAGCCGCGAGTGCAGGAACCGGAACTCTCCTTCCAGGCGGGCTTCGTCGGCCACGTATTTGCCGAAGGGCGGTGTCAATGCACGCATGACATTCGCGGACAATTGCACGAGCAGGCTCATGATGAACAGGCCTTCTCCGCCCACACTCTTCGAAAGAGAGTAGTTGTAGATAGCCATGTCCAGGATCGGCTTGGCCAGATTGGAGTACAGCTCTGCCAGGCTGTCAGAAAATCGGGACACATCTACCGTGATGAGCTGATCGGGGTTCTTGACCCTATCGTCCAAAGCTGAAATCGCATAGAATGTCATGTTAGACAGATACTTCTCATGGATGTAGTCTGTCAGGCGCTTGCGGTAGGCGAGGGCCAGTTTGCATTGATGATAAGAAAGCTACCGCGCAGCGAGGGGGGGTTAGCTCTTGGGCCTTTGGTCAACGAGGCATAACACTGCAGACTTACCATCGAGTTTGTGAACGTCGCAGGAACCGCCACGATCATCCACCACACCAGTCCCAGGAGGAAATCTTTCCCTCTCCCCCTCACCAAATTACTAACCAGCCGCCCATCCAGCTCCGCCACATACAGACTCAGCAGCGTCCGCAGCACCAAGAAGACACTGTGCCCGAAAAGTAGCCGTAGCTCCTTGCTCCGCCAACCGGGGATCACGATCTTGAGCAGGCGGATCAGGTTTCGAAAGAATTCCCGGTTAACCTCGACCCTTTTGCGTGGGCGGTCGCCCTCCTCGCCGAGGCTGCTGGTTCCGGGCCGCTTCCGCAGTGCTTCCTGGTGGTGAGAGGCCGCCTTTTGCTCGGAGATGGCATTATGGACGCGTTTCACGAGGGCGGCGAAAAGGGCCAGATAAACGGTGCGGGAGATTTTCTTACGGTGACGGAGATAGGTGGCTGCCAGACGGGAGAAGAGGTGTCGTATGGACCGCTCGGGCGGAAGTAGTTTGGACTGCGCAGCCATAGTAGCGACGAGGGCGGATGGAGCAAATGGCGTGCATTCAGGGAGACGAAACCCGGGTGATTAGCCAGAGTCGACGATGGCTAACATGACCGGGGAGTAGTAGATGAGATGAGGGGCGGGGAAGGGGGAGATAAGGGTTATAGGAATGGAGGGTGAGCGAAGGGGAGGGGGAAGGGAGAGGGAGAGGGAGAAGGAGAGGGCGCAAGTGATGGATGACGACGGACGGGGCCTGACATGTGAAGGCAACTGCCTCCCCGGATTTCGGGGCCTGCCGAGGATGCCCGCCTTACCTAAGCGGGGCTGCCCCAGTTAACTACATAGATAGCACCTCTCCCTATCTTAGGCGCTGACCAACAGTCAATCACTTCATTTCATCACATCATCACCAATCTCAAACCGACTAATCCGCCCCCTAGCTGCCTGCTCCGACCTGACAATATCTCCGAGGAGCCAACGCCCGTCTCCACCCCCAAGAAGCCCAAAGATGAAACAGTTAAAACAAGAAGCTAAAAAAGAGATGACCACAGAACAGATCGGGTGGGATAGATTACAATACATATAATGTCACGCGCCTCCGGTGACTACCTATATACAGGGTTATCCTCTGCCGGCAGAGATCCTGGTCAATCAGAGATACCAATGTAGATAGTAGATGTGTGCAGGGCTATCCGCGGTTGATGCCCCACACGGCATGTGTATAGACCACAACGTGGTAGCCCGGCTTTCATTTCATAAGGCAGGCTGCTGGCCTGGCACGATCTTAGCTCCGTTGCTTGCGCCGGGTATGGCAGGCGACGACCTCTTGCCACTGTTGAATTGCGCGGCGATCTGGCTTTGTCGGAATTTCTCAAAGGTCTCCGTATCGTGCTTGCGAGCAGCCCACAATTCCTCCACCGTCGTGCCCAGATCCTCCAGGGCTCTGTCCGCACCAGCGCCCTCAAAATGCGAGTGCGTTTGTTCCTCGTGTAAGCGATCGAGCTTATCGCGCAAGGCGGCCATATGGGACTCATCGAAGGAGAACGCCGTCATATCATCATCCGCCTGATCGAGGGAAGGCCGGAGAAAATCGCGCCGGATACCTTGCCCAAGACGGTGAACATGTCCTTCCTCGGAGGTCATGGCGCGTGAATGAAGCGACGTGATCGAGCTCGCTCGCGATAGTCGGACAGCATACTGGTCCTCCTCCTCGTCCACTGCAACCTCAGCATCGGTGTTGATGGCATTCTGCTGGTTGCTATCAAGCGCAGGACCATTCCACCCATCGTCACCCGAATTCTGAGAGCTAGTATCGTGAATAGCGTACGAAGGCATGGTCTGGGGTACGATGCGTGTTTCAGGGTACTCGTCTTCGAATCGCTGGATCATTCTCTGTAGGGTGAAATCAAGGAACTGAAGGCGTCCTGTGGTAGAAGACTTGGTCAGTATTACCCCCACGCAAGAGTTGACGAGAAGAAAAACGTACTGTAATTGGTGTCATTGCCGGCCTTGTCTTCGCGCACAAGAGCCGACTGGATGCGGGTCCGGATATTCCGTGCCGCTTCCAGTAGGTTCTTGGACATGTCACGAGGCCGCTTGGTGACGAACGACCTGCTGGACTTCCGGTGCCTGGGTGTCGTTGTGCCACTTGGGGGTCCGGACTGGTCCCCTGGCATATTACGATCCAGATTACCCAGGCATACACCGAGAGCTTTGACCACCCCGGTACCCCCGATCACATAATCCTCGTCAGGTGCGGGTTCGTCATCCTCTTCGGGTTCGTCCCCAACACTGTGGCCGACGATGTGCTGCAGGATTTCCGGGACATGGACAGTCGGTCGTGTTGCTGTGTCCGTCGGATCAGAGAATTCTACCGCAATGGCACCTTGTTCAAGATTCTGAAGGGAGTAGGCAACTATCTGGGAGGCCAGGGCCTTGACGACCTCATTGCTCTCCGCACTTGGAACTTCAATGTCCACGGCGATAATCGTCCTCGACACACGCACCGCTGCCATCAAGGATGCATAGACAGCACATGCTTCTTCTTGACTGGCAGGGTCCGTTGCAGAGGCCAACGAGGCAATGGCTGGGTTTTCAAGGATATTCAAATGGCATAGACTGGGGCACTCTGGGAGGACTTCGGCAAGAGCGATGGTTTGGTCGGGAGACAGATTGACGTCAGCCAGGTGAATGCGCTTGAGAGCAGGCATCTTGGGGAGGAATCGCCTGAAAGTGGCTAGTGCATCGGGCTCAATGGTGAAAAGGTCTGGATTGTGGGAAAAATCGACAAAGCGAAGGTCGGGCAGGCGTGTCAGCCCCTGGAACAACGGGAAGACGGCGGCGGGTGTCAGGGAGCAATCGGCCAAGCTCAGCGCATATAGCGGGTGGTCACTCGTGAGAACGGATGTGATCAGATCCAACTCGTCCCGGATCGGGTTCCCGCCCAAGTCCAACCCTTCGCATTTTCCTGCCTTTAGATAACCAACAATGTGCTCCAAGCCTTCCCTGTTCAGCCCGTTGTTGGCGAAGCCAAGTCTCCTCAAGCCAACAGTTGCAGCTGCGTCACAGATCTTCTTCACATCTTCGGTTGTAGGTTGGCATTCGCTCAACAACAATTCTTCGAGGTAGTCACCGCCCAGGCGCTGTGCAAGCGAGTTTGCGAAGAGGGTCGTCACGTCGGTGACATTCTGGGTCTGAGTTGCGCCTTTATTGGAGCAATTGACAGTAATAGGCGTTCTGGGAAGTGAAATGCCCGACAGGTCAATCGCCTTCAGAGACTTTGAAAGATGCACGAATAGGCAAATATGACGCCACCCCTCGGGGCCAATCTTTGCATTATCCTTTAGAGATAGCTTTTCGATAACACTGAGCCTCTCTTCTTTTTCCGAGGACTGAGCCTCTGACTTCTTGCCCCTTCTACGCCGTTGCATCATTTGCTCCACTGTTCTGGTGGAAAGGAGTGCGGCCAGAATTGATCGAACCGAGTCGTCCGTTAAAGCAGATCTTTCAAGGATGAGCTTCCTGACTGGCACAACAGCCAGCCAGTCACAGAAAGTGGCAATGTCCTCAGTTGTCATGGGGAAGTCGCTCAGGTCAAGTACAGCAACAGTACCAGGAGACTCCGCTAACGTGGAAGAAGGCGACGAAATTTCGTCCACGATACGCTTCAGCACAGGTGTTTCACGCAATTGACAGCAGCGTCGATAGATCCGTACGGGATCAGTTGTCGGGTGACTTTGTGTTTTTGTACGGCTTGTGCTGGACACGGGTGTTCGGGACCCATACTCTTGACCGTCGGCTGTCAGTTGCATTGGTATGGAACCATTTGCCTCTGCCTGTCTCCGCTTCCTTTCCCTCCGTTCCCGGCGTTCTTCCTCTGATCGCTTCTTCTTCTCCTGTTTTCGAGTGGGTTCCTTGGTTTCGCCATTGGCATTAGCTTCAGCCGTGGTCGTTTCTGAAGATCCAGAAGGATTCTTTTCCTCCGTTCCATTTGTCTGGCCACTCTTTTCCTTGGAAGAAACTGCAGCTTGTGGGTTCTTCAACGCCGCAGCCTCATCCTTCTCTTTTGACTTGGCACTTGATCGTTTGGACTTCTGGCCATTGACCTCCGGGACAGTACGTCGCTTGCTGCTTGCCGGTGGGCTGTCTTCATCCGACTCCCGGTAGGATATACCAGCAATCTCCACATCCACGCAAAAAGCGACACGCCGCAGTTTGGCGGGATTCAGATCTGGAATCTTGCATCTATCTCGGTCCTGATCAATGTTCATCACACGACGCTGGCAAATAGTCCCAGTGGAAGCCATTTTGTTAGCCCCGCTGGATGCAGAGGATGAGAGTTTCCGGAAAGCACTTGTGAGAAACGAAGGGCCCTTGGGAGATGTCGAAGCAAAAGGATTGTTCTCATTCGTCCTCTCATCTTCCTTATCCTTGGGTGAATAAGCCGCACCAAAAGGATTATGCATATCCATCTTCGAAACCGGCGAGGTTGCCTTTGTATTTTGCTGGGCCTTCATATTCGACTGCGACGGCGGGGTAGATCCAGAGGAAAACTTGGAGCTAATGCTTGATATCCAAGAATTCCTTCTCCCGGTAACAGGCCTCGGCGAACTCTTCTGAGACGCTGGCGAAGTGCCAGTGGGCTTTCCTTCCACTGACTTGTCTTCATTTTTAACATCCTTCTCGGCATTCGACCCATCTGGCTGAGATGTTGCATTGGGCGCGGAAGGGGGAACGGACGAGGATAATGAGCTCTGATCGGTCGTCTTTTCGGTAGTACGTTGTTGGGCGATTGTGACCTCTGAATCGGCGACAGACTTATCGCTGACCACAGATGATGCTGACTTGCAGCGGGATAGATGGTCTTGTGGTCGCGTTAGAAGACGGTAATGCATCGCAGGCACGATGGCAATTGCGCGGCGTGCAACTTACCCTTTTGCGAATGATGAAGCCAGCTGACATCCACCGTCTCAACTCCTTCCATTTTGACTTCGGGTATAGTTTGATCGCAGAGCGCTGGCTGAACAAGCGTATGAGGCACACCAAGTAGGGCGCTGATCTATGATACGTAATAGGAACGACCCTCGGACGGGAACTGGGCCTTTCGGGACGATGGTGGGTACAGATGGTATACGGAGGCAATATCACTGCACGAGTAGTCCAGAATAGAATGATCGAGCAAGCTGATTATGCCTCGCGACGAGAAAATTGCAGATTTGGCCAACAGATGATTAAGAACGGCGATGGTGGGTACATTCCATCATGGCATTGCGGCGAAGTACTGCGGGCATGGTGACACAGCAGATAGACTGGGACGAGAGCGTAAGGAAGGCCAACTGAAGGGGAGAAGAGGTAGAGAAGGGGTAAAACGATGAAACACAGGGGGTGAGGCGGAAGAGGGAACTATCTTAAAAAGGGTCTCGAAAAGAAAGGGAGAAGAAAAGGGTGCGGGCAAACAGCGAACGAGCGAGGCGATCGGGGATGAGGAGGGAGGTTCCTCAACTGGGTTTAGTGGGCGTAGCATGATTCCCGCCGGTGGGGAGCCCGATTGATTACATACTCGAGTTTGCCCGCTGCGGAGAATGCCAATCGGGCGGATTACGGCGCTCCGTAGCGACCACTCCCGCACCCATTACGCCTCCCATACCGAGCCCCTGTATCTATCCACGACCAGTACTTTCTACGGAGTACTGCTGCTGCTCCCCTGGCTTAGCACTTCGCTTGGTCCTGCACATTGTTGTCGCGTAAACTTTCGAGTCGACTCACGATGTCTCGCCCGGTCCGTAGGCGGATGACGGGTCACAACAGAACCTCCCCCACGATGGACTGACAGACTTCAACGACTGCCTGACCCCCTTCTCTTGCCACTCCATGCCTCTTCCGCATATTCCGCCTGATATTACCGGGGAGGCAGGGAAATCCTCACACGACACCCTGCCAAGCCCACTCTCAACCGGCGCTGAAATTACAAGTGCGTACGCGAACCCGCAAATCATCGATATCCAGATGGTCTAAACCAGGCCTGGCTAGTCGCGAGACCTGGTGGTTCGTTTGGGGCTGATGGTCGCATCCAGCGACCGACACTAGGGCCAAAAGTAAGGTAGACTCTGGAGTAGCTGATTAGCTCGTGTGTGCGCTGTCCATCTGGCCATTCCTGCCGGTTCTGGTCCTAACTATCAGATCTACCCAAAGCACCTGATGCGTAGTACATAGTACATAGTAGTAAGGTACTTGTGTACATGACGTTCCCCTCCAGCACCTGACCTGATTGCTTCAACTTCCGCCGGAGCTTATTTTCCTTTTGGCTACACGGTAATCTGTGCTGGGAAACGTCAGTCCAACGAGAGCGGATCGACTGATAGGCCCCCATTTTGATCTCCCAAACCGACTCTTGCACAGCAGCTCCCGACCATCCCGCGTACCACTGCCCAGCTGCCCAGAGTGGCGTTCTTGCAAAAGTTGCAACATGCACCAATTGCCGACTTCATCGGGTGAAGGAAAGAGGAGCCGAGCCATGGGGAAAGAAGACAAATGTTCAGAACTTCAGACTTTGATCGTTGCATGGCAAATACGGAGTGCGGAGTACCGGATTGTCATAGTACGCGGTGCCTTGTTCCATTGAACTTACTCGATCCACTTATGGAACCGGAGAGGAGAACATGTTGATCATACACTCCATCCAGCGAGTGCGCGACTCATCGAGTATTGCTTGTACCACACCTTGACAGTACCTGGGATGTTCCAGACTTGTCCAGCATTGGTTCAGACGTATGAGGCGTGGAAGGACAAATGGTTACACAGATCAACCTAGAGGGTGATCAAATTCAAGCCTAACCCCTTCACCATCAAATGAAAAAATGACATCATTTGCCCCATACCCTGGCGCGTTTGCTTTTTCGCTTAATGACATGTCATGCCTAACTGGATCGGGGCAAAACGTGATCCTGCCCACATAGAGCATCCGATCTGAGTACTGAGCAGTGAGCAGATAGGAACTGTAGGGAAGGGCCGGGTGGTCCTGCCAACAAGAGGACCATGACGGTGGTCCAACGACCGAACCATGCCCATGGCAAAGTCAAATGGTCATGGACTATTTTTCATCACAGCATCAGTCAAACAGGATTGCATGAGCCAGGAGAGGTTACATCCTCCGAGGGATTCCGGGTGTGATGGCAGATTGTCCATGGACATTTATTCCCAGTTGTACCCAAAGTCACTGGGCGGACTGAGGAACATGTTCCGAGTGACGGGCACGAGAACGGCATTTAGGGCTTCAGGGCTATCCCCGAAGCAGACTAGCGAGCGATGCATGTGACCCACTGCGGTAGAAGTGCTCCCCAGGTGCTCCGTACCGAGCACACTACACACCGCTGGCCGCGGGAATTTTGCTTGATTCCCCACAGGTCCTATGGTCTTCGAACAATCCATATGGATGTCGAATGGACGTCCAGATGCAAGGAGGGGTATCATGACCATGTGCGGTGCCTTCCAATGTCAACTCTACAGTAGAATCTACGACACCCATTACGGAGCACTTGTACATGGTCATAATCAAAAACTCCCATTGTGTGCATCCCATTATTGCACCGTAAAATAACCCTGCCATAACTCCGGTCATGAGATTTCATCAAGACTACTGGATATCACAATTCACAAAAGTATTGGGCAAGAAGAACCTTAATTCCCCTATATCTCAAAGAGAATTATAAAACTTTTGACTATCGCACTCAGTAAAGCATCAAGCACGACGGACCTAGCCTAGCCAGCCATTTAAGCAGCAAGCTCACGGATCTTCTGCTCAACACGCTCCTTGCGCTGCTCGCGGGTGAGGCGGACGGCGCGGTGCTTCTTGGACTCGGCCTTCCACTCCTCCTTGGTCTTCTTCTCGCCCTCCTCCTCGTCCTTCTTGAAGGGGTCCTCACGGATGGCCTTGTGGGCCTCAGTGTAGAGTTCCTCAATGTCACCAGCCTCGATACCAGCCTCGGTGTACTTGTGGAACTGACCACGGAAGCGCTCCTCGTCGTCGTCGGCGAGACCCTCCATGTACTCAGCGACGTGACCACCGAAGATGTAGTTGCGGAGAGTCTCAGCGTCGAGCTCCTCGGACTCGATGTCGAAACCGGGGAAGCGGCTCTCGGAGTGGGGGACGAAGATACCACCGTCGGAGGCACCCTTCATGGCACCGAAGACACGGGCACCAGTGGAGGTACGGGCAAGACCGACATCAAGGAAGGCCTTGAAGGGGCGGCGGGAGCCCTCGTCGGTCTCAGCAGCCTCGGTGAGGGTGTACTCACCATCGGCCTCCTCGACACCGGGGAACTGCTCATCGAGGCCGAGCTTCTTGAGGGTACGGCGGGCGAGGAGGAGACCGGTGGCGTAAGCGGCAGCCCAGTTGGTCAGACCGTTGGTGATGCCATAGCGCTTAAGCTCGTGGGAGTAGGCGCTGGCGAAGACCTTGTCACCGGAGATCTCAGAGTAGACGATCTGGGTGATGATGTCGCGGTTGGTGAAGCGGACGACCAGGCGGTACTTGGGGGCGTTGTACTTGTTCTTGGCCTGGGTGATCAGGCGCTTACGGGCATAGTAGTCGGTCTTACCCTCGCGACGACGACGGTACTTGGTCTGGTAGCGGCTGCAACATGTCAGTGAGAAGCCCAGGAAACAACATGCGAAGGAAATCATTCTTACCTGTAGTAAGCGCTGTTCTTGACGAGCTTGTGGAAAGGCTACAAGACAGACAGGCGAGTCAGCAATTTGCGCTTCAGAAAGACCGTCCGAAGCATCTTGCAAAGACCCATTTCCAATCCCATGGTGCGATCGTCCTTCGAGGACGACCTGGATTCAGGCGAAGAGAATTTGCGACGATGTCGGCTCTCAGCCACATGGAATTACAGCAAGACTCACCATCTTGACGGTTGCCGCGAGTTGATAAACTGGGTTGTCGACGTGGGCTGCAAAGGAAGAGGCGGGAAATTTCGTGGGATGACTTTTGTGGAAGCCTTCGCTTAGCGTGGCTGCATCCCGGCGCCAAACTGTGGTTGGCCACGAGCGGCGGGTTGAAGGACATCCACCACTACGGATCAGACAATCACCACATTATCTAGTACATCTTACCCTTCCGAAAATTACAAAAAGAATGTAGATGTGCTCGCTAGCATTCATAGATTCTAATCTTATGATTCGCATGCTCTAAAGGCATACATGACGGCATTCAACAAGCCTTAGAGCCGAGGCTTGTCTGGTCTATCCAACAACCGGAGCCCTGTCATTCTCTCTAGCTCCTGAACAGCATCCTGACTTCGTCCCAAATTGACCTTGAGGGTTCGCATTCCGGCTTTCTTCGCAGCCTTCAGGTTCTCCCCAATATCATCCAGGAAAACGATATCAGCCGGGCGGATCCCGTCCATCCCTTTCTTCCGGGCTATGGTTTCCATTTCTTGCAGCGCAACCTGATATATTTTCCCGTCCGGCTTCCTGAGGCCGGTATGCGCAGATGAGATGAAGAAGTCAAACTGCGATTTCCTGTCGTCAAGATCCGCATTGTAGGGATGGCCTTCAGGAAAGATGACTGTATTGGACAGAGCACCCATGACGAACTGCCCCGATTGCTTTAATCTCTTCAATGCAGGGAACATATACGGGTCTGGCGTCCGAGCCACCTTCATCATTCCCCAGAAGAGGGCCTCCGCATCGATTGCGGGTAATGGCGGAATCGACACTGGGGCGTTATCCGCGCGCTTTTCCTGAAGTCTCTCATGGAATGCCTTCCAGAGCCCAGGATCTCGTAGATCCTTGTTGAATCCCGCAAAGAATTCGGCATCCATCTTGATTTCGCCCCGTTCGAGTTTGTGCCAACTACCGTTCGGAGAAGTGCGGGAGATACTGAAGTTCACCCATCCTGTGGGGATATTGTGGGCCAGCTCGTAGTCCAAAATGGCCTGAAATGGGGAAACAACCTGAAGCTATATTAGTGCACGATCACTCTTGAGGGGTTCAATGGCCGAGTCTTACACACACTCCTCCAATGTCGAACAGCAGGCCCAGAGGCCGTCGGCTGTCAGTCATAGTAGCACTGCTCTGGTCGACTTGCACTTAGGGAAGTAGTGAACAGATAAACTTAACACCGTCAATGATCTTTCAAAGCCATACAGATGGGGATGATGTCTGATATCTGTATGCGGAGCTAAACCTGGGGCCGCGAGTTGCCGAGGTTAGATAGGCCCGATCAGTCGGCGCTCCTGGATGGCCACTAAATCCGAGGCAACACAAGCCTCATTGATGGATTCTAGACCCTGAAGCCAGAGATGCGATGCGCCGACCTGCAATGTTTGCAGCATAAAATCTACAAGTGTTTAGGAAGCAAGGAGGCTGGTTGGGATTGGAGTTTGTGATGACACCCCTCCGGAAGGGATGCGCATCGGTCACGTGCGCGTTATCGATAGCACGGACGCGTCCAGGAAGCCGATGAAGAGGTTCGCTTCCTCTTTCACGCCTCGAGGCGATCGCAACTCCTCACTATGGAGCCATGGAATCAACCCGTACCATTTCCGAGCTGAAGTCGTCCTTTATTAGGGCGCAGGTGCGAATCCTATCTGAAAGCCTCGAGCCACCCGAGGATTGGCGAAACTACGCCGCGGAAACTGAGGAAGATGATCTCAGCGATAAGGTAGTCGGCGATGTCTTACAAAAGTGTAAGTCAAGAGTCATACTTGTTCCTTTTGTCTAGCAGTCTGGCATACTACTCAGATTTTCCCCTGATCCATTGCGTTCAACAAGGATCTTGCGTCTCTTTCTTTATGCATGTCTCTGACAAACCGATCGAGCTACAGTAAATGCGGCGTTGAAACAGCACAGTCGCATTGTCTTTGCCTCTCAGGCAGTCCAGCATGTTGCACAGCAAATTACCAGCTTATATTGGTCCTCGGTGACCCAGGCGATCCCCAATCCAGGCTCTTTGTTAAAGGGTGTCGAGAGATCGGTGGACCTGTCCAGTCATTTGTGAGCCTCAAACATGCCCTGCTGCGAAGCGGTAGATTCTGACATTGCAGGAACATCGCTCAACTCCCATTGGAGCTAGAGGACCAATCTGCGAGCGAGGAACATCGGGCGAGGTCTGGGTGACCCCAATGGTCAATTTTGGTTTCATCTGGCTCATGGTGATACAGGTACCAAGAACTCCGAGAACGTCTCACTGAGCTGGACCGTCTCCGGCAACAGCGACAACGGCGCCTCGATCAATTACGACAGCTGCAGCGATTACTCGAGCCGTTTCAGGAAGCCCAGAAAAACATCCAGCCTAACTTGGTAACACGCGATGGAGAGCTGGTACAAGAGTTGGAGAAGATGAGGATGCTGGTGGCGCGCGTCGGCGGCCGGGTTGAACAGGGAAAGAAAAAAATGGGGATCCAGGAGAATGACAGGCCGTATCTGGGTTGCGACCAGAAACTAGATGCCCTATTGGACATGACATGATGACAAATAGTGAGGAAGGGCCCGGCTAGATCATACTACATTTGAAGGAAGGATGCCCGAATAAATCGAATGCCTTGCCTAAACCTCGCGGAACATCGCGTCTACATAGCTTGGGGATATGAGGAAGTGGCCCTGCCGAGAGAGGTCACACAGATGCATGGAAAGATTGCACTGGTTAATCAGTAGATCCCAATTTCTGCATCTACCTGCTCGCTGCCCAAGCAGCTATAAAAAACGTCGCGATCCCATGCGGCTGCCGGAACGCTGAGAAATTGCAAGGGGGGAAGGCGATTGCCTGCAGCTGCACCATTCATAGCAGGTGCCAGTGACAGGAAGAAGGGAGAAAACGAGAGCCAAACGGTTGTTTGGACTGGACAGCAGCAGCAGCAGCAACTTCCCTCTCGCTCAGTGGTTCTTGGTTCTTCACCCATCAACGTTTCTTTTTTCTGCTTCTTCTTCCTCTCCGCTCGATCATCTGCAGTTCCACCCAGCTTGCCCACCCCACATTGCTTCCCCGAGATGGCTGCCTCTGGACTGGCGATGGAGAATCATCGCGCGGCCACCGCCTCAAGCCGTGGCGCGGCGGAGGCTGATGCTCGGCTCAGTTCTTCCGAATTCCCGACGCTTGACTGTTTTGGACCCTCGGCGGCCATGGTTCACGATGATGACGACCGCCATCTACCGGCCTTGTCTGCTTCCTCCCCGTGGTCATCTGCCCTCACCGCAACGGTCCCTTTTCCCCTCCTCGACTGCACCTCGACTGCGCCGCTCGATCGCCGAAACAGAAGTGAGCCCTGTACATCCGGCATCATCAGCGCGTCTACGTCTCCCCCTGGTTCCAAGGCACCCTTTGTGCGTGGGCATCGTCGCCGCTCCACCCACGTTACTCGTCGTGACCTTGAGAAATTCAGAAAGGACGTGTTGGGCCTGGAGACCTCCGGTTTTGGATTCGACGACGACCATAAACTCCCCCCACCCGATCCTGCCTTAGACCCGGAGTTCAAGGCATTGAACAGCGCTTTTGAGGCCGCAACCATGTCGTTGAACAGCAGCGGGGGTATCACTGGGAGTAGTCCTGGATCGGCCATGTTTGCCAGCTACGGGGATAACTCGAGTAGTGTCTCGAGCTTGAATAGCGTTCCCCGCCAGTCTCTGCCGCCTGCGATGCCTCACACGCCTGCACAGGTGAATGGCGGCGGGATGCCTGGGATGAACGGTGGAGTGCCTATGAACGCGGGGCATCAGATGGACCTCCATCACCTTTACGATATGGTGCTTGAATTGAGCGACGTGTTGAAGAACAACCGCGAAATGACGAAGAGCATTGTGACCAGCGCCGAGGAGATTATGGTGTGACTCCCTTGAACACTCGGGACCTAGTTTAACTAGCTGACAGGGGCAGAAACGATCTGCTACGGAGGGAACGAATCCGAACCTGCAGCAGGTGAACGGCGAAATCACTGGTGAGTGGTATGCGAAAGACTCTTGTGGACACCTGTTAACAAGCCTAGGCGCCCGGATTGCCGAGCTCGAGCGTGCCCTCGCCAAGGAACGGCGTCTTACTGAAATCCTGAAAACCGAGCAGATGGAGAACGCCAAGTTGATCGGTGAATATGAGGCGACCCTCGGCAATATGGTGGAACAAATCCGCAACTATTGCCAAAACAACAATATGCACTATCTGTCTCAGAAACGGCACTATAACAATTTGCTGCAAGCGGAGCGTGACTCCCACCTGGACAGCCGCTTGGACCGAGATTACTGGCATGCACAGACGATGAAGTGTGCGGAGATGATCCGCACGGCGTACCGTTTCCGCTCGGAGGAAGAAGAGCTGCCGATCCGCATCGTTGCGGGCCTCCAGAATGAGGTGCGAGCGTACCGCAATGCCCTTGGTATGGAGCCCGAGCGACCGGAGGACGAGTACGGATGGGAGATTCTCAAGGATGTCCCGGGCAGTGCCGAATAAGGAGAGCGCATACCCTGGTGGTGTGCATGAGCTATGACGATTGGTTACCGATATATTGATTAGACAGTGTAGGCGTTTTGGAGCGGCTGATTCGCGGCTACGGATTCCCGGCGAAGATACCCATTCTTGCATGGCTTGTATAACGGCCTTGGATGCCGATTCAGACCCAGCATGGGCTGCGCTTCTGTGCTTGGACAGGCGCATGTATTTATACTAATCTTGAGGCACGTATTATTCTTTCGGTGTATGCTGTTCTATTCCGTGTAGAAGACCTCCTCTAGTTCTTTCCACCATCCGGGTCCTTCTGCGCTGCCCACGGCACCAGGAATGGGACTCTCCTGTATCCGTAAGTATACCCACAACTGATCCCCAACCCATCAGTTATAATGCATAGTACATACCTGCATCCCATCCGTCATCGCCCACCACTCCCGCACCTTCGGTTTGGCCTTCATGCGCCGCATATCCCCCTCAAAGTCGTCCCCCACGTACTTGAACGTCGCGAACAACGTCCGCTCATTATCAAAGAAGATGGAGTCTATTCCATGCTTAGTTAGCCAATATGCCACTACTTCTCTGAGAATGGATAGGGGGAGGGGGAGGATACAATCGCGAATATTGCACTCTTGGATCTGTTGGAGCACTTCGGGCCATACGTTCGCGTGGCATTCTTTGTAGGCTGCGATGGCGGACGGCTTGAGGTGGACGATTTGGGCGATGCGGCGGGGCATTTCGGTGGTTTTAGTTGTTTGGTAGGGAGGTGGGTGGGAGGGAATTGGTTGTTTGCTTGGTCAAGAGTGTGTGGGGATACGAATGGTAGTATATATGCTCTTCTCGGGGTGAATTAACCCGATGGATGGGTGGATGAAGTGGGTTGGGGTGAGGGGTATATGTTGGACTAGTATATTTATCATCGAACGAATGTCCCTCGAGATCATGGAGAGTATAAATAGGGAGTATAAGAGTTAGATCAGACTATGCAGGGCGTGTTTTCTTCTGCTATATCGTAAGCTAGTGCTGTACGTAGAAGCTAGTACTGATTCAATGCTAACTTTGGCTGCAACGGGAGACTATAGCTGATGCCATGCATATATTATCTACTTCTGACTGTGCATCTTTTCAACAAGTATTATTATCGATCAGAAGAATAGGGTTTGATCCCATATCACTGAATCGTTGCTTGGTAGAGGGATCATAAATGCAGAGATCAAGATGCAGGAACTGGGACGATTATCTTCAGGGAAGGTTTATAGTATCAGCATCCCAAAGGGACGTCTTTATAGCGTTAATGATTAACTACAGCTATATACCAAACGTGATAAATAGTCCACCCATTATGCACCCCGAAAATAAAACTAAGAGATAACCCAAGACACAGACATAGATCACTAAATACAAAACGCCTTAACCCAACACACCCCCGCCCCATATTACATCCAACAAACCTATTTACTCAATTACCCACACGTATCACCAAACCCCAATTTCAGAAACCATCACATCAACCCCCCATACGTCTGCCCCTCCCTCTCCAACTCCTCATCCTCATGCAAATAATCCTTCAACTTATCCATCTCACTTTCCTCGCCATGATGCGAGGGTTGCGTGCCCTGTTGCGCCACCGTGCTCTGTTGCGTCGAGTATTGTCGTTCACTGGCCCCGATGTCATCGTCATCGTGATGTTGAGGATTATTATTCTCCTGGGGCTGGGTTTGGTTGTGGTGGTTGTGGTGGTGGTGGCCGAAGAGCTTTTCGAAGATGCCTTCGTGGTTGGGGTCTGTGTTTATTTTCTCTGGTTAGTTGGATGAGGGGATGGGTGGTTGGGGGGTGAGTAGGGTAGAATTAGAATGGTGGTGTTTGGGGAAGGAAGGGAGGAGAGGCGGGGGAGGGGTACTTTGCGACATGGTTACTACTCTCTTATTCCCGTTCGATAACTTAATAAATGAATGAATGAATGCAAGGCGATATCTCTTCTGTTGTAGCAAAGTCAAGTAGATACGATTCAGATCGAAATACTTTTAGTAGATCTTCAAAGTTAAGAGACTACTAGGCTCCGTCCTATATCTATACCATCATCCCTCGAACCTTAAAATCGCGCGTTGAGATCATCAACCCCGATTAAACTTCCCGGGGACATCCGGGGGCGAGATGCATCGATAGAGCTTCTAGAACGACTTCCCTTTGTAGGAGTCGACATGTGGACGTCTAGACCGGACTATGATGAATGGGCTAGGATGTAGGTCCCTTGCATTCAGTCAGGAAATACCTCACCGCTGTTGTGTGGACGCTGTCCACTCATGTTGCTATTGTCCTTGCTGGTTCTCCCGCGTCCGTTGTATGGAGGACTCCGTACTGATGTTGGGTTTACGAGGGAAGGGAAGATGCGTTCTTGATCAATACTGTGCAGTCTGACATATCCCGGTTGGCAAGACATGCCTGAAAAGCTGAGAACGCGCCCAGTAGAGGTCATACACCGATTTTTGAAGTAAAAACTCAGATGCGGATTCATCATATACTAAATCAACACAATCACGCAAATAAATCAAACAACCTTCATTGGCTCACAACCGGCTTCTTCGCCACCGGCCGGATCCACGACACGGCCACATTGGCCGCGAGCGAGATCACCCCAATAATCCAAATCGACCGGGCGTAGTGAGACCCGTTGTAACGGAAGATAATGGCAAAGATAATCCCCCCGAGGTTGCCCATTCCGCCTACCGCACCAGACACGACACCTATCCCGGTTAGTGATTGCTGGTTCAGGTAGAAATATCAGACTCACCATTGGCAAACGGATACACGTGAGGGACCAACGAAAAGATGGCGCCATTGCAGGCTTCGAGGGAAAAGGCAAGTCCCGCCATCAGGCCAAACATGGTTGCCTCCGATTTGGGGTTGGTGAAGCCGATCGCTAGCTGGAAGGCGCCCATGATCACCCCCAGGAACACGAGCAGGATCTTCTTCGACCACAGACTTTGCGTGGTGTGGAACAGATAGTCTGCAAGGAACCCACCGGCAGGCCGGGAGACAATGTTCAGCAGCCCAAACATGGCTGCCCATTGTCCCGACTGGGTCTGTCCCATGCGGGGGAAGTTGTCCAAGTAGTAGTTGGCTAGGACGGACTCGATGGCGAGTTCCGCCCCGAAGGAGCAGGCATATGGGATGGCAACAGCGGCCGTGGACAGGCTGAACAGCACGTTCAGCGCCTCCTTGCGCGTGGGGGCCACCACCGTGTCGGTTCGGAGCGCGTCAAACTGGCCGATCCGCTGGGACTCGGGCTCCAGCGAGATTGGTGTTTGGGTGCCGCCCTTCTTCTCCAGATCTCCCATGACATCGGACATCGAGGGAGATTTCGAGGGGCTGGACACCATACCCGAGTTGAGGTCAACGATGTTTCCCTCGGATTCAGTGGCCTCCTTCACCCAGAGGTGACGCTCCGACCACTTGCCCGTTGGGGTGTCCTCGCATACGAAGAGCATGGTCAAGGCCACCGCGACAATGATGATGAACGGAACGATATAAGCCACCCGCCATGCTTTATGCGGCGTTAGGCCCTGGACATGCACCAGTGAATCAAAGACAGCGGGCATCACGAAGCTGGGAAGCGTGAGTCAGACGTTATCAAAGACATGGGAGGTCAACATACAAGGTGATTCCACCGCCAGAATTTCCCCAGCCACCCGCAAGAGCATTCGCAGCGCCGACGATCTTCTTATCGAAGAATCCCGTGCACCAGACCTGACACGGGACGAAGGTGCCTCCGAGGATGCCCACGAAGAATCGCAGGGCAATCAGGCCCGAGGGCGTGGTGACCAACCCAGCCATGGCCGTGGGGATCGAACCGCAAAGCAGCAGTCCGATGAACACCAGGCGAGGCCCGAACCGGTCACAGAGCGGTCCTGCCACGAATCTCACGAGCAGACTAGGCCATTGTCAAACACGGGTCAATAGTATGGGAGCGCGGAGCGGGTGAGGGCTTACGTCGCGAGCAGGGCAACGATGTTCGAGTTTGCGACCTGTGTCTCTGTCATATGCAGGTCTTGACGAATCGTGTCGGTCAACTATATGCATCCTCGTATCAGTCTGGCTCCTGTCTCGGAGGATAGGAGATTACTTACCAATGGCGGGAAGGCATACCACGACAGAAAGGCAACCATGAACCCCAGCCACGAGAAGAAAAAGACCCGGCCATACTTGTCAAACGGGTTGAGGATCGGGATTGACTGAGCCTTGCGATTACTGGGGTTGATCTCCGGAGAGACAAAGAGAAGTTTGACGTAATCCATCGCCAGGGGAGTTCGATTGATGGTATACACCGCAACACGACAGACAAGAAAATAAGGTACAGGAGCTTTAGGTATGCACAGAGCCGGGTATCAAAACAAGAACACCTCCAGGGCGGAAAAAAATATGAACAGACCAATGGACGACTGGGTCCGGGCGGCGGTGCAATGGGTCTTGGGGAGTCTGGTATAGGACAAGGCAGAAGAGTTAGGGCCGAGCTAGACGGAAACGTCGTTCATATATAGACCAGTGCTTCGGATAGAGACCCAGGGAGTGGGAGGGCGATGACAGGCGTTGCAAACCTTCCGGGACCCCCGTGTGGGCAAGGTAATCAAGGGCATCAATCTATCTCCTAGGAGAGAGCGTCAGTCATTTGCCAACGCGCTGCTGCGTGTGGCTGCGATAAAACACGACCAGGAAGGCATGTCTCTTTGGAATTCGTAATGTCCAAGCACCACGACCAGAGCAACAGTCGCAACCACCAAGATAAACAGGACGGACCAAGGAAGGCCGACGAACTCAATCTGGAAGCAATGGTAGTGGATCCGCCGGGTTGTCGCTTTGAGCGTGGCTGTGGATACTCGGTCGCACAGTAGTCACGAAATCACTAGCCATGCGCCATTGCGCCAGGCCTCGAGATGACCTCAGGGTTCATGCCATGGGGATCCAGGCCCGTTTCACTGCCCCCCATCGGGAGACGCGGGCCAACGAGATGATCTCCTACCATCCTTATGATGTAGAGATAAGCCAGGGTCTCTGCACGGCAATTAGGCTCGTGATTGGCATGGGCCTGGGACTGATAGCGATAAGGTCTGAGAATCTGGAGAAGTAACTCCGCGGGCGTCTGGAGAAGCCATGACTGTGTCAGAGACCACTAGATAGTAGATAGATAGATAGGGAGAGAAAGCTTCAAGCTATCGGAGGATCCGCCAAGAACCATGGATTGGCAGGCCTCAGGAAGCGACGGACTAGTCCCGAACGGACGCCCGTCACTGACAGGCCCCCAAAAGGGCCAAAATCCACTCACTCACTGGCAGGGTGGGCCATTGTCACCGCAAGTCATCCTTCCTCAAACCAACCGCTTCGGGGGGAGGCTAGGAAAATTTTTCTGCGATGCTTGCCATTGCTTGACTCCCCAGTCCGGTTAGTTGCAGGCTAGTTTCTATTCCCACCTGGCTGGGTTACTACTGCCAAAGGCCGTCAGATGGGGCAGCGTGAAATTAATAACGGGGAGCACTACGTATCCCTAAACGGAGCCTCTCGTCCTAGTTGCCTTTCGCCTCTTCAACAGTCGACTAGTTGTCTCGACCAGGTTTCGAACTGCTCCAGAGCTCCATCATTCTTCACCCAGGAGCCACATTGGAAGGAAAAGGGGGTGCAGATCTGCATAGTCTTTGGGATCGAGCTGTGATCCCTCCCGATATAGGGGGGAGGTGGTCACTCGCCGCATCCGATTTCGTATCAGGACGGGAAATAATACGGAATACCTAGGCTGGCCGATAAGGAGAACCAAAGAATGGGCACAAAAGTAACAACCAAATTGCCACCGAAAACTGAACTCCCAGCGAGACCCAGCACGGGCCACCCGGCTTCATGGGCTGATCCGCGATAGCCCACTGCCAGCCAATAGGCGACCGTTCATTAGAGCGACCGGGAGCAACGTGACGTCCGCTGCCCTAGGCCATGCAAGGCACGTCAGGCAAACGCGATTCGCCTACGAACGGCTGCCCCAGGCCCCCAACGTTCAGGCTGACGGCTTATGAGCGATATATGGCCCCGAACCCGTTCTAATATCGGTTGTAGCGTCGGATATGATATGGCACCATGTTAATATACAGGCATGTTTCTAGTGGTGTCGTCCGGGGGCTCCCCGGGCACTAACTCGCGGGCCTAATACAGACCGACAGTGGGACCTGTAACGGAAGGGAAACGTGCGGTGGAAGAGGTTCGAATAGATTACATTGGCCTCTGGAGAAGCACAGGCTATCACACTCTAAGGAAACGTGGGCTTAACGCTCATAAATCATCATCGTCGCCGAACTACCAGTCAATCACCTTGGCCGGCCCAGCCGTGCCACTCCCCGGGACCTTGCCCACCTTCTTCCCTCGCATGCCCCGATACTTCTTATCATGCTTCTTGAAGGGATCCGGCGCCTCTCCCTTCTTCACCTTCCACTTCTCCGTCCCCAGAACGGAGTCCAGCTCCTCGACCGGAGGCAGCTTCATGTAGACCCACCCGTCCGAGCGTTCCTCCACCGGGAACGTCGCAATGTTCATCTCCTCGTCGTTCGAGCACCGACCGGCCTGCTCGCCGTTGAGTTCGAAATTGCGCTTGTGGTAGGGACAAGACACCCAGTAGTTACCCGCGTCGTCGTCCCCGATCAACCCGTCCGACAGGACGAAGGCTCGCTTGTGAGGGCACATCTGTTGGGTTGCGTAGTACTTGCCCTTGACCTTGAAGATGGCCAGTTGCGTGTCCCCCCGCTTGACATTGGCGGACGACATTTGCGGGGAGCCCTCGGAGAAGTAGTCAGCCTTGATGATAGGCTGCCACGAGAGACTGGACCACTGGTGACCCTTGAAGTCCTCCTTGGCGGGCTCGTTAGGCCAGTAGGTCGGTCGCTGCTGATCCCGCTCTTTGATCACCTCCACGGTGTCGACGGTCTCATCCGTGTTGGCAAATTGCTGGAAGTACTTGCGCCGTTTCGGATTGCGGACCGTTTCCGTCCACTCGCAGAAATAGCTGTCCACCAAGTCCTGCATCTGCTGCTCCATCTCCGCGCCGATGCCCAGTTTGTCATCCACGACTACCTCTCGGAGATATTCAATGCCACCCGGGAGATTCTCAATCCAGCGAGCGGTTCGCTGGAGTTTATCCGCTGTGCGAATGTAGAAGATGAGATACCGATCGATGAGAGGGATGACCTTCTCGGGCGGCACATCTTTCGCGAGGATCTCGGAATGCCGAGGTTTAGCGCCTCCGTTGCCTCCAACGAAGATGTTGAAGCCCTTGTCGGTGGAGATAAGACCAAAGCTGAAAACGATTAGCTGAAGGACTGAGACCTGCATCAGAGAGACTCACTCTTTGTTCTGCGCTTCGGCACATTCTCGCACACAGCCCGAGACAGCTCCTTTCAGCTTGTGAGGGGATCGGATACTCTTGTAGCGCTCCTCGAGCCGAACGGCCATGCCAACACTGTCGCCAATACCGAAACGGCACCAGGTCGTACCCACGCAGCTCTGAGGAGGGTCAGTTTGATTCCCCAACGATACAACCAGGGGAGGGACAATAGAAGTACCTTGATAGTTCGAAGCGACTTGGCGTAAGCGTGGCCACTCTCCATACCAGCATCGACCAGTTCCGTCCAGATGTCAAGAAGATCCTGCTTCTTGGCTCCAAACAAGTCGATCCGCTGACCACCAGTTATCTTGCAGTAAAGGCCATATTTCTTGGCAACCTGCCCAATCGTGATCAACCTGTCCGCCGTGATCTCGCCACCGGGCACGCGAGGAACAACCGAGAATGTCCCGTTCCGCTGGATGTTGGCCAGGAACTTGTCGTTCGTTTCTTGTAGTTCATGGAGGTCCTTGTCCATGATGTGCCGGTTGAAGAGACTGGAGAGAATCGAGGCGATCGCAGGCTTACACAGCTCGCAGCCAAGCGAATCGGGATTCTTCCCAACCGTCTTCATGACATCCTCAAATGTTTTGAGTTGCTTGATGGCAACAATATTGTAGAGGTCGACCCGAGAGTGAGGAATATGAATACATACTGCATCCACATTAGAGGAGACCAGGAACCATGATTGATGGGGACCTACAGTTGTTTGATACTTCTTGACCCATGTCCAGCAGGGTCTTGTTGAAGATGGACTGCACGAGAGGCATACAGCCGCCACAGCCGGTTCCGGCCTTGGTGCAAGACTTGACCTCCGCAATGGTTTTGCAAGTGCCATTTTGGATGTTCGAAACCAGGTCACCCTTGGTGACATTGTGGCATGCGCATATCTGAGTGCTGTCATCCCTGTTGATTGTCAGTCATTAGCCAGCTCGTTCATTCAGGTAACAATATTCAGTAACCTACAGATCATCGGCATTTTCCTCCCCATCGCCTTGAGCCCCCAAAATGAATTGGCTGGGAGGGACATCCAACTCCTTCTGGGCCTTCACCATCTGATTCAACTTCAGGTAGTCTTTGGTGTCCCCGATCATCATACCACCGAGGAGGTATTTCCCATCCATGGTGAAGAGATACTTCTTGTAGACACCACCAAAGGGGTCCTTGTAAGTGAGCGCCTTGACAGGCGGCTCCTTATCATCGGCATCATTTGCTTGGTCAGACGGCATGGACGGCCGCTGCCCAGGAAGAAACTTGGGACCGTCCCTGTCGGCGAAGAAGTCACCAAAGCTCGCCACGTCGACTCCCAGTAGCTTGAGCTTGGTACTCAAGTCGGGGCGTTTGAAGCCGCGGGGCTCCTTGTCGGGGTTGGTGAGGTTGTATGCAAGCACATCGGCCATCTCGATACCAGGAGCAATGATGCCAAAAGTCTGGCTCTCCCAGCTCGCACATTCACCTACTGCGTAGATGTCTTTGACTGAAGTTTGGAGACTAACAATACATTAGAATGCGATCGAAAGAAAATCAAGGCAGGGGCTCACCTTTCATCGATAACAAACCCTCCCCTTCCACCACATTGGATTCCCGCGGACTGGCCCAGCTCATCTCTTGGTCTCACTCCGATCTGTTCTCCGAGTCAGCATACCAGTACCAGCAGACAAGGGACATGGGAGCATACGGCAAAGCAGATGCAAGAGCAGGCGATTTGTTCACCATCCTCAAAGACGATTCCAGTGACGTTGTTATCATCATCGGTGTTGATACGTGCCACCCGCTTCTCATGCAGCACATCCAAGCCCAGCTCCCTGATCTTGCGGGTCACCAGAGTGCCAGCATCCGCATCGAGCTGTCTAGCTAACACCCACTTGTTGCGATCAATGAGTTTCACATTGCCAAAGTCTTGAAGATCTGTCATCGCCTTGGCGGCTTCTAGACCTAACAGGCCTCCACCAACGGTAACTCCCGTCTCGCCTTTATGTTCGGACGCAAACTCTATCAGCTTCTCCAAATCCGAGATCGTCCGGTAGACGAAGATGCCCTTGGCATCGTGCCCCGGGGTGTGAGTGGGAAGCACGGCATCCGAACCCGTTGCCAGGACCAGGATGTCGTACGGGATGATATCATCGGTGGAGGTTTTGACCGTCTTGCGGTCCGGGAAGATATCGGTGACTCGGGTGTTGAGATGATAATCGAAGGACCGATCTTTGATCGAGCCGTACTAAAAGACGCCCCGGCATCGGCATTAGCATCATCGCCATTGCCGCCATTCCGATTGGTTCAGAACACCAGGGTGATTACTCACCCATTCCTTTGGGTTTAGATATAGATCTTCAATCTTGCGATGCTCGAAAAACGACGACAGGCCAACTCGGTTGTAGGCAATATGGGGCTCCTCGCCAATCACGACAATATCATATTTCCGTCGCTCGGAATCCTGCTTGACTAGCTTTTCACTGTAGACAACGAGGCGGAGTCAGCATCTCAACGTCCAGGTATCCAGGACGTAGGTTGACTGCCGAAACCTACATGAACGATATAGCCACCATGCCTAAACCCACCACAACGATCTTCTGGCGTCTATTCGTGGTGGATCGTGGTAGAGAGTCGACGGCCGCGGGGGGGAGGGTGACAACATTGGGGATGCTGTCAGCAACGACGGCATCCCCGTTTCCGGACCCATCCAACAGAGGCATCGTACCGGAAGATGGGACTCAGAAAACCTGCATTGGCAGGAAGGAGCAGGCAGGAAATCCGCTCGGTTTTGTTTGTGCCACAGGGGAACCCGAGCGGCTCCCGGTTGCGAGGGCTGGACATATGACAGTCGTCGTCGCGTCCCGCCAAGAGAAACCCGAGAATCACCCGAGGCCACAGCAGATAGACACATGGTTCTGTTTCTCCGTGGCATCTAGAAGGAAGGGTTGACTTCATGCCGTGAGGTAATCGATTGGGGCCCATGCTGGATCGTAGTGTGTAATCAGGGACCTCGAGACCCGCCGCGCCGATCGTTGGTGCCACCGTTCGTGGAAGGGCACCGGAGCCAGGAAGTGCGGATAAGAAACGTCCATGCGAAGGGGTTCATCGGCACTTGGTGACTGGGCGCTGCGATGCCTCCGCGGAGATGCAGTGGAGGATGCGCGACGAAACGGAACTCAGATAGGCTGTTGCTTATCGCGACCCCCATCGGGCCCTGATAAGCTCCTGATTGGCCGCTGTCGGAAGTATACGTCCCAGCGAACCCGGGGGGAGCTGCAAGGCTCCTTGCAGCAACTGCGTCGCCCTCATGAGGGAGAATGAAGTCGTCAGACTATCCGGAGTAGATGGATGGAGTAGCAGCAGACGAAATCCGGAGAAGTAGATAGTCGATTGCCGATAGGACCGTCGTTTTTCCTGTCCCCCCCTCCCGGCCCCCACTGCGGCAAAAAGCTCAGCAGTCGTCAATACCTTTGTAAATGTAATACCGCCGCAATCAATGGGCGGTGGATCCCCGGTGGATCTGGCGCTATCTTTGGGCTTTTTTATTTTATTTTATTTTATTTTTTTCCATTTTATTTTCTCTCATTACCTGTACGAGCTACACTAGTCTCGACACTATGGAGGCTTCTTTTCCTCTGCCTCTACTCTTAGCTGACGACCGTTTTGGGATTATGATTTTATTTTCCCTCGTTTTTCTCCTCGGGACGTCCAAGTTTCACGCAGTTTCCACTCGCCGCCGGTTAGAATGTTCCCGGCTCTCCCGACACGAAACCAACCCGGCCATCTTATTATTCCCATTACATATCGATCTCGTCTGTTTTGTGGTCCCATTGCACTGGGGCCCGCGGAAATCGCCCCGGCCGAATGTTGGCGGTGGCTTGGTGCTCAAACCCAGAGAGATCCTAAACACACTTGCTTTCTCCGTGGACTCACCAGACCCCGGGTGCCTGCTGTCACGCCGTTGGACTAATCCAAATGCCGGCAATCTCCTGGACCCAGCTGCGAGCCTGTTTTTGAGCGATTAATTTTCCGTGACCGTCCCTGGTGTTCTCCCGATGGGTGTTCTGCCTGTCCGTTCAGCCTTCTGGATTTCTTGCATCTGATCGAGCTAGACTCGTCTCCATACTCGATCTATCTCATGTATCTTGTCCTTCCAGACCTTCAAAGCACACAAGCAGACCATGGCCACTGTCACTGAGGTGCTGACGAAGCCTATCACCGCGAAAGGCGTCCCGATCAAGTCGGGTCAGATCAAGGTCCACCACGATGAGCTGCCCGTGGTTGGATTGTCCGATATTCCTCTGCCGCCTCCCTCCAAACAGCCCACCGAGGTGCTCAGCATAGACAAACCCACCCCGGATCACCATGTTCCTCGCGATCCGCGTCTCATCAGATTGACGGGTGTCCACCCGTTCAATGTCGAGCCTCCCCTCACGGATCTGTACAACGAAGGTATCTTGATTTGCTCCCCTATTGTTCTGCTCTTTGTCATGCTCGATCATAGTCTTTGCACCTGCTCGGAGATCTGTAGAGAGTGATACTTACCAGCCACTAGGGTTCTTGACGTCACCGGAACTTTTCTATGTCAGAAACCATGGTCCCGTTCCATTCGTGAAGGACGAGGACATCCCTAATTGGGAGATTAGTATCGAAGGGTCAGAAAGTCCGTACACATCAGTGTCTGTATCGGCAGCTGACAGTTATATACAGCCTGGTGGAGAAGCCGCTTGTCCTGAACTTCAGGGAGATACTGCAGCGATATGATCAGATCACGGCACCAATAACACTCGTTTGTGCAGGAAACAGACGTAAGGAGCAGAATGTGGTCAGGAAAACCAAAGGTTTCTCGTGGGGTTCAGCTGGTCTGTCGACGGCCCTTTGGACTGGCCCAATGATGGCAGATATCCTGCGGAGTGCGAAGCCCCTCCGGAGAGCCAAGTACGTCTGCATGGAGGGAGCGGATAAGCTAGTACGTTGTAATCCGTGCTCACAAAGACCACCCACTGACGCGTTGCCTTAGCCAAACGGGTATTACGGGACATCAGTCAAACTGAACTGGGCCATGGATCCCAATAGGGGAATCATGCTGGCCCATAAGATGAATGGCGAGGATCTCCGTCCAGATCACGGTCGTCCATTGAGAGTTGTTGTACCCGGCCAAATCGGTGGCCGAAGTGTCAAGTGGTTGAAGAAGCTCATTCTGACTGATGCACCCAGTGATAACTGGTACCACATTTACGACAACCGTGTATTGCCGTGAGTCTGTCGGGTCCAATCCGACGCATGTGTTGTCTAACCCTGCTTAGGACTATGGTTTCACCCGAAATGTCATCCAGTGATCCAAACTGGTGGCGCGACGACCGATATGCCATTTACGACCTTAACGTAAACTCTTCGGTAGTATACCCCAGGCACAAGGAGGTGCTAGATCTTTCGTCGGCAGGCCCGTCGTATAACGTGAGGGGATATGCGTACGCAGGAGGCGGGCGAAGGATTACGCGAGTCGAGATATCCTTGGATAAAGGCAAAAGTACGACCTTCATTCCACGTGCTCTTTGAAGCAGTGCTAATGTGTTACCAGCCTGGCGATTGGCCAACATCTCATATGCCGAGGATAAATACCGTGATTTCGAAGGTAACCTGTTCGGGGGTAAAGTGGATATGTCCTGGCGTGAGACTTGTTTCTGTTGGTGCTTCTGGTCGCTGGATCTCGCTGTTTCCGAGCTGGAGCAGACAGACGCCTTCCTTGTCAGGGCTATGGATGAGGCGTTGAGCCTTCAACCGCGCGATATGTACTGGTCGGTTCTGGGGATGATGAACAATCCTTGGTTCCGGGTCACCATCACGAAAGAAAACGGAACGCTCAAGTTCGAACACCCAACTGATCCCACTGGACCCGGCGGGTGGATGGAACGCGTCAAGAAGGCGGGCGGTGATCTGACCAACGGCAACTGGGGAGACCAGCACGCAGGCGAAAAGCCGGCAGAGCCCGAGCCCGAGAAAGAGATCAATATGAAGAAAGATGGCGTGAACCGGGTGATTGATCTCCAAGAGTTCAAGAAGAATTCAAGTGACACGAAGCCCTGGTTCCTCGTCAATGGCGAAGTATATGATGGCACTGCCTTCCTGGAGGGTCATCCAGGAGGAGCCCAGAGTATCATTTCCTCGGCGGGGACCGATGTTTCAGAGGAATTCCTGGCAATCCGTATGTCTCACAGACCTTCAAGAAGGAAACACAGTAGCACTGACACTGTCACAGATAGCGAAACGGCTAAAGCTATGATGCCCGATTACCACATTGGAACGATGGACAAGGCATCTCTGGAGGCGCTCAAGAATGACAACGTCTCTCAGTCGGATGGACCACGGGCAACATTTCTCCAGTCCAAATCATGGGCCAAGGCAACGCTCGTAAAGAGAAAGGACGTGTCTTGGGACACACGCATCTTCACTTTCCAACTCGAACACGACAAGCAAACCCTGGGTCTACCGATCGGCCAGCATCTCATGATTAAAGTCGCCGACCCGACCAGCAAAGAAGCCATCATCCGCTCGTATACCCCCATCTCCGACACCAATCAGGAAGGAACGATGGATCTGCTGGTCAAGATATACTTTGACACGCCCACAGTAAAGGGTGGCAAGATGACCATGGCCTTGGAGAAGCTTGCCTTGGGCTCGGTAGTCGACTGCAAGGGTCCCACGGGCAGGTTTGAATACCTTGGGAACGGCAAGATTCTGGTGAGCGGGAAAGAGCGTCATGTTCGCTCTTTCAAGATGATCTGTGGAGGTACTGGTATCACGCCGGTATTCCAAGTCCTACGTGCTGTTATGCAGGACAAGCAAGATCCTACAGCATGCATCGTCTTCGATGGAAATCGACTGGAGGAAGATATCCTGTGTCGCTCCGAATTGGACGCTTATGAAGCGTTAGACAGCAAGAAGTGCAAGGTGATTCACACCTTGACCAAGGCTCCGGACAGTTGGACCGGCCGTCGTGGACGTATATCCGAAGACTTATTGAAGGAATACGCGATTCCCGATGGCGAGAGCATGGTGCTTGTCTGTGGTCCAGAGGCCATGGAAAAATCTGCCCGCAAGATTCTACTGGAGCAGGGATGGGCGGAGTCTGATCTTCATTTCTTTTAGTTGTGGCTTTTCGGGAAATAGCGTCGTTGGTCAGTATAGAAGGACGGGATCCCTAGACTGTATATAGGTATGATAATGTCACAAGATATACGAACTGTGATGTCAATGGACGAAAGAACATGTGTTCTCCAATGCATAGAGTGCCGAATGATCGCATTCGCATCTGCGCGTGGACATACGCAGGTTGTATGTATGTGCTGCAGACCGGAGACTGCCATGCCAGAAACATGTGCCAGTGTTCATTCACATCAATCCAACTTGCTGGACAGATAAGCAATCAATTGCGCTCTACGAGGAAAAGCAATGGTGGTCTGAAGGGTCTTATATCATAGTTCGCATTGGATATATTCAGTAGTACCTCTTCATCTCCAACCGGGCCAGAAGATGGTCGAAAACAGTTGTAGGCGCTGCTCGGGGGTTGAATGCCATACCCGACCTGTCTAAGGACGTTGAAGCGGACTTAACACCTTCTATGCCGCGTAAGTAGCCAACGAAAGCCGAAACTTGTTTTCGGAATAGGCTGTATAACCGACGAGCGGTGGCCTCAGTCTCGTGGCGCACACCCTCGACTCCATCCAGATGAGACAGTGGAGCAAAAGTGAGAATCGTCCCATAGATATCGTCAAGGAGTTTAGCGACTTCGTTATGCTTTTTGCTCTGAAAAAGTGCATAAAGCATCTGGTCTAGGACATCCTCATGGTAATCCCGTAGTCTAGGAACCGAATGAGCTGCTTCTATCGTGCCATCGATGTCACCATGATCTAGGCAAGATTCAATCTTGGAAAGGGCCTCCTGGAATCGTCGCCATGTCGATCCAATTCCGACGTGAAAGCAATAGTCGCTTATGGCGAGTACGAAATGCTGAGAGTCAACCCGAAATCTCTGCAGCACATTCCGCGTATCACCAGACTGGGAACCCCTCACCGTTGAGTCTCGAATGAGTCTCTTGACGACCGATACCATGCGCAGCAGTCGGAGCAAATGCTTGAAAAGACGGTCATATTTGTTAAGGCAACGCTGCGTCAGAATGGTCTCTAGAACAGCAGAAGGTTTGTATTGTAGCCGAAGGAAATCAAGCGCCTCGATAGCATTCGGGTCCTTGCATTTCCCGATCTCTTCGTCCGTAAGGTCTCGAATAGAGAAACTTAGGCCACCAGGTAGCTCTTTCTCATTGCGTCGGTCAGCATGGGTCGGAATGTCCAGGTGATCATCCGCATCGTGGCATTCGTTAAGCAGCCCTATAAGCACGAGCCGCAATTCAGAGCTTGCTGGAGGCCATGTATCTCGACTTCCCAGACGCAAGCCAGCGTGAACGTCGCTTCGTACCACGCCGACTTTCCGTTCACCACTCTCCATGTCAGGATCAAAGAGGGAATTAGAAAGACGGGACGTGAAAAAGCCATCACCAAGGAGCTGAAACCGCCATTGTAAAGTAAGGTGAGATCGGAGCTGATGCTCTTTGAACAGAAGATGGAGACAGGAGAAATCGATCAGGAGCGCCTGAGAGGAGAGGAGGGGCGCCAAGGATAGATAAAAGGACGATGTCAGGTCTGGGCCGAAGTCGCGTTGAGCTGCGGATAGCTCAAGATTCTGGGATCCGTCAAGCAGATGCCCGAGCTTATCCTTCTCGGAAGTTCTGTCTTTGTGTAACAACCCCGTGGCATTAGGCACATGGTCGAGATCAAAGAGTTCATAAGTGCCTGTGAGCACTTCGCGATCCTCAGCATTACCAGAACCCTCGGTAGAGGGGGTTGCCTCTACCCCCCTGCAGTAATCGCCACGGTTATACCTCAGTATCTCAGAGCGAAGTTTGGCTTCATACTCAGAAGCCTTCTTCTGTATTCTCTCGATATCGAACCACGTACTTGCACATTCAAATTTAGGCGTATGAGCATCGCGCATTTCGTGGTTAGCAATGGGATGCTGTGGGTGGTTCCTTTTGAGAAGCCGGAGACTTCGTCCACTTTCAAAAATCAAGGATGCTAAATCTGTGGGAATGAAAGGGGGCATCTGGTCAGGCAAATATCTATAGTCGACCTTCGGCGTCTTTGAAAGCGCCCTTTTATTCTCTGCCTGGCTCTCCACGACCACAAAGCTCCTGCCACTCGAAGCCAGCTCAATCGATGTCGATGTCTCCGGGCGAAGGCCAACCCAGGTTTCCACAAGCGTGAGCCAAGGTTCAGTCACTCGATTCACAATTTCGCGTAAAAGAGCCTCCATGTGGTCGAAAGTTTGCGAAAAGTGAGCGGCTCGTTCAGAAACAACCGAAACTATCTGGGCCTCAGAAACTGCCCCATCAAGGGCACTGACCATATTCGCGAGAACGCTCACTACCTTTCCACATTCGTGGAATAGTGCCCTGATCTGAAGCAACGAGGCGATACTTCCGAATTGCCCAACAAGCTGCTTCTCGAGCGTATGGACAACTACAGCAGCAGCACCAGAAAAGGCGGAGAGAGCGGAGGGTTCGTTCGACTTGATAGGCACCTTGCCAACGAAAAGACGTATTCTCTGTATGTCTGTTCCGCAGTGAAGCAGCTCCTCGATTATCCCATTTAGTGAAGTTGAGGTAATTCCTGAAATCCGAATATCATTGTGCACGCGTTCGAACTGCCTCTTCTGTTCATTGTAACGGAAGAACATGGAGTTCCAACCCAACCCAAGCTTGAGCAAAGCCTGGAAGAGAACATCTTTCTGGACCATAAATCTTTGGGTCTGGGTTCCCCACTTTGCAGCTTGCTTCGCCAATGCTGCGTCGAAGCCTTTCGCGCCCGACTCGCTGAAGTATGCGGGGACGGGCTCGCGGGATGACTGGTCATGGTATCTCTCCCAAGATTTCAGCAAGTCTTCACGATCCTGCTTGATTTCCAAAGCCCCAAGGGCCCATATATCCTCTGCTTCCTCCTGTTGGATACTGTGTTGATCTAAGGTTGCATTGAATTGACTTTCACTCGACGTATCAGTCGTCGATCCCAGCGTCTGATCTGGGTCGAATAGGTCGGGTCCGAAGGTACTAAGGCCGGGGAGTTCGGTCGCATATTTATCGAATATATTCAAGGGGCTCTTGAAAATACCGCCAGAAAGATCTTATGAGAAGAGTTTGTTAGCCCCGGACCGATAACTAATGACGTCTCAGTGTATAATTAGCACGCACCAGGCAACTCCTCGTCCCACGGCAAGGGCTCCAACGGCTGCAGGGACTGCAAGGTGAACTTGGAAACCCTCCACAAACCATGGCTGGAGAACGGGTCTGTGATAGAATCCTCCTGGTCCATTGTCCTTATGGCGACACAGCCCTCCAAGGCCTCGTGGAGCAACTCGCTATCGGCTGGCGACGCGTTGGCAGCGCGAAATCACGCCTCACTAAGCCTCAAACCGGCTAGCGTTTCCCCCATCCAGCGCCCGGACCACCGCTTGTTCGGGAAACCGAAGCGGGAGGAATTCGCCGCGGTTCAACCGCGAAGGACGAGAGCTTCTCTCATTCCATCCCATCAGTACCCGAACCCTGAGTCTCTGAGCACCGATCATTATGCCTCCACGAAAGAAGGCCAAGCTCACCCCGCAAACCGAGCCCTCCGCAAGCACTGCCGGTCACTCGAACACAGATTACGACCCGGTTACGGATCCTTGGACCGATGAGCAGGAGACCGCGTTATTGAAGGGGATCATAAAATGGAAGCCGGTCGGTACGTGGGAAGCTTCGCCCTGGTGGGTTCCAAGCTGGGCACTTCACTAACCAGGATGCCGTGCCCTCAAAGGCATGCACAAGCACTTCCGGATGCTCGCGATCTCGGAGTTCATGAAGAGCCAAGGCTATGCGCCCGCACATGCAGAACATACACGAATACCTGGGATCTGGAAGAAGCTCGGGACGCTGTATAATCTGCCGGCTCTTGACGAACGGGTAGGTGATGATCGAGATTCGTTCCCCAGAACCCTTGACCTTTACTAATGCGCCATCTCCGAACCAGGAAGACTCGTTAATAACAGACACGCCCGACGACATTGATGCCTCAAGAGAATTCTACTGTCCATTCGAACTGCCCGCGGATGAATATGGTGAATTGATGTTCGAACGGCGACTGGCAATGGAAGGATCCGCATCTCCCGACCCCAGCGCCCATGCTGAATCCAGAAGAGGAAGCACTGTGGCTGACACAGACGGTGCGTATATGGGTAACATCTGTAGCACCAAGTGCTCGAGGAAATACATACTAACCGCAATCCACCGGATGCAGAACCCCGCTCTTCTCCCGCACCCTCACGAGGAAGAAAACCCGGTCGCGGCGGCCGTCCCGCGGGACGAGGCACACGCTCTTCGCGTCTCCACGTCGAAGTCGAACCACCATCGAAGAGATTTGCGGTCGTTGATGATGAGGGGGATTCTGGTGAGGAAACGGGCCCGAATGAAGAAGGCGACGAGGAAGCTTCAGACGCTGCAAAAGATGACAGTGAGGTCGATGAGGAGGCGGAGGGGGGCTCGCCGACGACGCGAAGCACTCGAGCACAGACATCGAGAACGAAGCAAAAGGAGCGGAGAGGTACAGGTACAGGAACTCGAAGGGGCCGGCGGCGCCAGCCTTGAAAGACATGTGCCTTTATCTGTTATTTGTTGGTTCTCTGTAACACGTGGACAATGATACCTTGGAGCAAAGAGCAGGCGTTTTGGGTTACTTTTGGTGCAATGATTACTATTTATAATTCGTTGGTCTGCTAGATGATAGGGAGCACCGCGTATCCATCACTACCAAGTATTACTGTGACGCATTATATCATGCTTCACTGGCTGGGCTACAAGATACAATTCTCCCACAACCACCGCTGGAAGTCGGAAGAAAAGTGAACACCAAGACACAAAGTAAAACGGAGATAGCATCTAGATACATAAGAGCACATACAGTAGGTCACTACATATTTGGTCTAGTCATTCACAGGCTAAAAAGGAAACAATATAGGGGAATAGTACAGCGTGTTCCAATCCCTTACAGACGCTTCATGATGGCCTCGGCATACTCGTGGGTCTTGGCGTTACCACCCAGGTCACCAGTGAGGGCCTAGAATTGCAGAAGTTAGCACCGGGTATCAAACAAAATATGTCACACGGTGAACGCTTACCTTTCCTTCGGCGAGGGTGTCGAAAGTAGCCTTCTGGATACGGGCAGCGTGCTCATTCAGACCCATGTGCTGAAGCATCATGATACTGCTCAGAAGCAGAGCAGTGGGGTTGGCAAGACCCTTGCCAGCAATGTCGGGAGCGGAACCGTGGACGGCCTCGAAGATGGAGCACTCGTCACCGATGTTACCGGAGGGGGTCAGACCGAGACCACCGATCAGACCGGCGCACATGTCGGACAGAATGTCACCGTACAGGTTAGGCATGACAAGAACCTTGTCGTTGTAGGGGGTGGGGTCGGTAACGATCTTCAGGCAAGAGTTGTCGAGAAGCTCGGCGTCGAACTCAATGTCGGGGAACTCCTTAGCGATGTCGCGGGCAAGGTTGAGGAAGAGACCGTCAGACATCTTCATGATGGTGGCCTTGTGCACGACGCGGACCTTCTTCTTGTTGATCGAGCGGGCGTACTGGAAGGCGAAGCGAAGCACTCTCTCGGAAGCCTCCTTGGTGATAAGCTTGATGCTCTGGACGACACCGTCGACGACAACGTGCTCAATACCGGAGTATTCACCCTCGGTGTTCTCGCGGATCAAGACAGTGTCGACATTGTCGTAGGGGGTCTTGTAACCGGCAACGGACCGGCAGGGACGAACGTTGGCGAAAAGGTTGAAGGTACGGCGGAGGGTGAGGTTAAGAGAGACGTGGCCCTTGCCAACGGGGGTCTATGGAGGAGAGCTGTTAGACGAGATTTCGTCGCGTCGCAGTCAAGAAAGGAATGACATACAGCGAGAGGACCCTTGAGCGCGACGTAGTTCTTCTGCACGCTCTTGATGGCCTCGTCGGGGATGGCGGTCTTGCCGTCCTTCAGGATGGGAGTAACATCGACGGGCTCCCACTTGACAGGGGCCTGCACACACAGACTTTAGCATCCAAAGTAAAAAATCCATGCGCACTCTAGGCGACCGGGGAAAGCGGAAGGCGTACGTTGGCGGCAGCGAAGATATCCTTCACCGACTGGGCGATCTCGGGACCGATACCGTCACCCTCGATCAAGGTCACAGTGTATTTTCCCTGCAAAAAACAGACATCGTCAACAACACCGTCTCATTATCTTGAATCGTTCGGAAAGATCGTTGGATATAGGCCGTCGTCGCAGGTAGCGGCGGAAGGTACCGGACCAAAGGAAAGGTGAAGTAAAAAAATGTTTCAGGCGTTGCCGGGGACGCGACATACATCAGAACCCTTCTGGCCCTTGAACTTGGCGACACGCTCATCGGCAGCGACGGAGTAAGAGCGAAGCTATATGTTAAGTCAGACCCAGACACGTTTACGATGATGTCGTGCCGAGAAGAGATCGGTGGTTACCTGCGAGAAAGGCGAGGCAATGCGAGGGGACACACGTGTTGTCCGCAAGCATTGGCGGGCGGGAGCGACAAAGTTTCTGGCGGCAATCATTGTGACAAAGTCCCCGAGATCAACGTCGGATGGTCAGGGTGGGAGAAGAGAAGGAATTGGGGGGAAGAAGGGAAGAGAGGAGAGAGGAGGATAGTTGAGGAGAGAGAGAGAGGAGAGGAAAAGGCGGCGGCGGGTTGCTTGTGCGGGAACAAAGGTCACGGCGAAGAGAAGGCAGTCAGGCTTTAATCCATCCACTGAATCTCGGCACCGCCGCACCCGGTCCGACCGGCTTTGGCTCACGCTCTTGGGTTGTTCGGCCGTGTTTGGGCGAACCGTCAGTCCACCGGGCCCATTCATGTCCCCGTCCTTGATCAGATAACTAGCTCTCCCACGTCCCATGCCTGGCTGTGCCTGTGCCTGTGCCCATCCTTTCTAGTTTCTATAGTCGGACACTCTAAATCCTCCCTCCCCCTCCCCTCCCCCCCACACTTGCAGCTGCGCGTTCCCTGCATGTGGCCTCCCTGATCCCTCCTCCACCCTCCCCCCGTGGTTGATCGCCCACCTCCCATCAATCACCTAAGCAAAGCCCCGTTATCGCCCTTTCTTCCGAAATGGCTGACGTCGACGTGGCCAGTTACTATAACTTGCCATCCGCTTTTCCCGAAGAATGGCCTGCAGAGCTGGACGAAAGCGACCATTCAGAAGATGAGGTCCTGGAACGTCGTGGCTCGCGCTCGGAGAAATCCCGATACTTTGCTCTTGAGCGCAGCAATAGCACCAGGAAGGGGGTCACCTTAGGGTCATTCAAAGGGAACAATGGCCGGGAGAACCTCGTCAAGATGGATGAGCCAGATCCTCTGGGGACCGGGGACAGCGTGCTCAAGATCCTCAAAACGCGAGGCTTGTCTTTGGATGAAGAGAGTCGTTTGCGAAATCGCTTCTTGCTCTCATCCACGTCCTTCTCCCCGGCGCTCTTCCTCTCCCAAGTGCACTCCGATGCATCAATACGGTCCCTCCTCGACGGCCTCAACATCCTCTCGCAATCCATTGATCAGAAGTCGGCCTCGTTGAAAGTCCTCGTTGAAGCGAACTTCGAGCGTTTTGTACGCGCCAAAGCGACGATCGATAGCGTCTATACCGAAATGCGGAATCAAGGCAAGAAGGAGGAGTATTTGAGCCCTCAAGTCAACCGCCGGTCGGTTGGCCACTTTCGGAACCTCTCTGGAAGCAAGCACAGCATATCTACCTCTGCCATTGCCGATGCTGGACCTGGTAAGAACGCTTTAACGAAGGAGAGTGAATACGGAATGAAAGGGATCCGCGTCCCTCTGTTAGAGGCGTCTGTCAAAGCAGAGGAGCTGTGGGGGCCGGCATTGGGTGGACGCGAGAGAGAACAGGTGTTGAAGTCAGTAGTCGACACCATGGAGAAACACCGAGATATCTATGAGATAGGCGGTCTTCTTTCCAAGTCGATCAAACAGAGGGACTTCGACTCGGTATTCGAGCAGTACGGAAAAGCGAGAGCCCTTTCGAAGACTGCTAGGGACATTGCGGACACGGCAACAAACCAGCGTCGGCCATTGACAGATGAGGAAGCGCATGTCATTCTGGCCATGGGTAGGATGTGGATGGATGTTGATTCGCAGATTCAAACCTTCAAACGGGATCTGTGGAGGCGTCTCAGCGATGCACCCACCACATCGACGACAGTTACTGCTACTGGTCCAGTTGAGGAGCACATGGAACTGATCGGTGCGCTCTTGGAAATCGGGGTGGAGGACAATCCTATCTGGGTCTGGCTTCTCAGTCGCTACGACTTCCTCAAGAAGAAGATCACCGCTTTCTGTGAGCGTTGCAAGGTCGAGATAGAAATCTTGAGGCGTCGACTGGCTAGCGGTGAGAAACCGACGCCTCAGACAGTGGCCTCGTATCTGAGGCTGGCACCACGCGACGGCTCCCTAGACACTCAGACCATGCGAGATACCGATCAAGTCATCGAGCTTTGGGAATGTATCAATACCTACTTGAGCAGGCTTCTGTCATCTCAAGGGGGTCTGCTTGGCGAGGTCTTCGACTTCTGGGAAGTAGCACAATCCTTCATCGACGGCAGCAGGCAAAAGCTTCTCCCGGCTGGGTTCGAGGGAGAAAGCCGTAAACACCATCGACTCTCTTCCAGTAACGCGAGAGACCTGCAGAAAGGTGCTATCGAGCTGGTCAATTCAATCCGCGAAAGCGTTCTTTCTTTATTCGCCGATCCCCCTGTGGACGATGTGTCCCTTCTGACATCACCCATATCAACAGCAAGCCCCAGTAGCCCTGGAAGTCGGGGCGTGACTCCGACAGAGTCCCGGTTCAAGCTTGACCCCAAGAATATGCCATTCCCCACTCCCAAACGGGGAGAGCATTGGGAAGATTATGCCTTCTGGCCACCCTTTTCCAATTCACTCAGCGGCGTGCACTATCTTAGTCAATGTCTCGTACTCATCGGCACGGCGGCTAGTGAGATGGCCGCACTGGAGCCTGTGCTGAATAGTCCCAACACCCATGATCTCCTCAAGTCTCTGGTGAGTGTGGCACGCGAGCGCTCGGTCCGTGTCGCATGCGCAGCTTGGGGTAAGGACGCGGAGATCTGCAAAATGCTAGAAGACTGGACGCGTGATCCCGAACAGAGAGATCTGACAAAGATGCCTGGTCTGTTTGTCGCCTTCGAGAACGCGATTATCGGCGGGATGCAGAAGATCCTCTATATTTCCGAGGCCATGGCAAGGTCAGGTTCTGTGGATGTTGTGACACAACCCCCTGCCAAACTGCTGCAGATGGTGCGCACGCAGTTCGTGTCGAGTGTTTACAAGGCTCTCAGTGGTCTGGTCGAAAATGCAGAACACCCCACGTCTTCGGAAGATGCGGACGAATGGATTGCAGCTGGGTCGAGGGCGACACGAAGCCAGTTTGATACGTCTCCGTCTCTTCTTATTGCCGATGCGGTTGACGCTCGGAATAGGGTAAGCTTTTGTCGTTCTCCAGGGGCGACGTGTTGTTTCACCAGCTAATGGGATCTATAGAACGTGCGCATCCTCCTCACCTTGTCGAACATCAAGGCCTTCCAGGCCGATCTCGTGCCACAGCTGGTGGCCAACTTTGAGAATTCGTTCTCCGTCCGATTGACTGAAGAAGCCAAGACCGTCCGCGATGTACTCAACCAGATCGATGATCGTTTGTTTCAGTCATACACGAAGCCAACCATCAGCGCGCTGAACTCAACGATCTCCAACGCCATCGCTGCCCCCGAATGGGAACCGACCACGGCGCGCCCCGACCAAGTCCGTCCATACGTCTACACTACGATGTTGGACCTTGTGCTGGTGCATACGGAGATCACCACCACCATTCCCTCCACCCTGTCGACCACTGTGACTCGCTCACCCTCAACGGCTCAGTCCCCGTTACTCTCGGTCGTCCTCACCTACCTGCTGACCCAGGTCTCAACATCGCTCCTGGCCGCCTTCAGTTCTCGGCCGTCGTACACTCTTGTGGCCCTCATGCAGGCCACTCTGGACACCGAATTCATCGCCCAGACCATGTCGCAATTCTCTACGGACGAAGCGTCTGCCATCCAAAGCCAGATCTATGTTGAGCTAGACCGGCGAACCACCCACGAGGCACGGGCACGCCTCCAGTCCGAACTGGGCGAGATGAGGGGCATCCTGAAGCGGTTGAGGGAAAGGACCAAAGGAGAATTTGCGTGCTTCCGAAAGCCGCGGAGCGGCGCCGGGCACAAACCATCCGCCTAGCTTAGTTTTGAGAAAACCCAACCTACATCCTCACGGAATATAATTCATTTGGACCAGTAACCTCTTGATCTGCGCAAAATCAAACGTAGCCATTGCTTAGCGGGTATCATATTCAGAACTTTTACTCCCTTCTACTGCCTGCCCCTCCAACCATCCGTTTAGGCCTGTCCAACCATGCGTTCCACGCGACTCAACAGCACCTTGCTTTCCCTTCCCAGTCTCCTCTTGCCGTGCTGATCCGGCCGTCTAGCCCGCGCCATGGCCTCGCGATCCTTCTGCCGGAACTCGCGCGCCTCCCTCCGCTTCTCAGCCTCCTGTCGGCGCTTCTCCGCAATCTCCATCTCCTTACTGAAGGCCGAGGGCTTCGGTTTCCGCACCCGACGGCCCCTGGCATCTCGCCTGTCGCCGCGCTGTGGCCTAGGAGCCGGCTCCGGCTCCGGGGCCGGCTGGTCTAGCATAGCCTGTCGGTCCGGGTGAAGTTCCAACGACGCCGGTTCGGGCTCTGGGGTTCTGTCCTCTTTCTCCGCATCGTCACCGTCCTCGGCCGTGTATCTCGGGTTCGATGGGGCGGCGGCAAGCTCTGCGGCTCGGACTTTGGCGTACGCTTTTCTGACTTTGGCTTTTTGGATCAAGTCGGACTTGATCTTCTGGGCTATAGGTTTGAAATTTCATTAGCACGTGGATCTAGTGAATTTCGACAATCACGGGGAGCCGGTGGGGGCACAACGAACCTTTACGACGGTAGGTACCATCGGGTAGGTTTGCAGGCCCGACGGAGAAGCCCTTTCTCTTCTTCACGGGGGCATCGGTGGTGGTCCGCTTCTCTTCGGAGGTGGTCTCGTCGCGGGAACGCTTGGGAGCCATGGTGGATCGGAGGTCGATGGACAAATGGCGCGGGATTGATGCAGGTTGGGACTGTAAGGAGCGGTGTATTGGGCAACAATCGTATTTTTTAAATCGACGTGGCAGGGTGAGGTGTGTTGGGGTGGTGGTCTTGTACTCCGGCGAGTGGTCGCAACGGGGCCGCAGAGGGGAAAAAAAAAAAAAGATTCGGCGGCAGAAGTGATGGAGCGGGTGATGGCTCTTGCAGGGACTTGCAGAACTGCCCGGGTTCAACTGCGTTGTCTCGACTGGTAGTGGCGGGATCTTGAGACTGGACGAATAATGCAGTGGAGTTATGATTGTCAGTACTATTGTAAGGATTACTCCCGTATGATTCTATGGAATGGGGCAACTGTCGGGCCTGGGCAAGAAATCAAATAATAATGATCGAATCGCAAGCGTCACCTCCTCCGCACGGGTTCCAATCCCCTCTCCCTCCTCCTCCTCCTCCTCTTCCTCTTCCTCTTTCTTTCGCCGTCTCGTCTTCTCCTTGTCTTTCTAGTCAATTTTTGTGCCCGGTGGATCCGAGAGCCCTTGTCGTTCCGAAAGCCGCCCTGGTCCGGTTCATATCGCTCCCTGCCTCATTCTTCCAGGTGCTGCACTGTTGTTGCTATCTGCCGATCCAACCCAACGCAACCCGTGGCCGTCAAGTCGTACTCCACCGTGACTCCTCCGCCACTTCGGCCCTGCGGACCGCTGCAACCTCTTTAATCCCCTCCCTCGTTACATTTACCTTAAGTCTCTCTGCTTTTTTCTCCCAAGGTTGCGATGTTGGTCCTTTCCCCTCGCCATTCTGCCCATCCCATCTATCGGTGACCATGCCTATCTTCCAGGACCCGGATGATCGCCAGCGGCTCCCTGACCTGTGGTCGGATGATCACCAGCCAAAGCATGATGGACAACGACAGACCATTTCCCCCTGGAAACATACCCCTCCGGAGCCCCTGGCGGGCTATCCCCTTGACAGATGTGAAACCGTTTCATACGAGGGTCCCTTATCGGACTCCAGCCGGGCGCATGCAAACCATCGGGACGAACTGATCCAGTATATCAAAGGCGCCGATGCGCTCAGATGGGCACCTCGTTGTTCGGTATGTCTTACCGCTTCTTCAAGCGCTGTCTTGTCTCGTTTTCTTTGATTTGCCCCCGCGATGGCAGAAGTTCTCTTAGCAGTCATCTCCGGGACATTGGCTGACCCCAGCCATGTAGTTGGGAGACACTCAGGTCCAGGTCCCGCAGGCATCCGATAAACCCTCCACCAAGATGAAGAATAACTTACCGGAGCACTCTGGTCTTAGCGACCAGTCTAGCTCAAATGACCAGCAGCTAGCATCACCAGCCGACATTGAACGCCCTCGCTCGGCATTGCATTCGGGGGACTTCAGAGAAGGAACTTGTCAGGGTCCGAGCCAACAGCAACCACCCCCATCCCCATTGCCGGGTCGCACCGTCAATGCACCCTATTCTCTTCTAAGCTCCTCTCCGACGACTCCCTGGTTCAGCACCCCCGTCTTCTCGTCCTCGTTGCGCGGCCAAACCTCGTCAGTCCAGAATGCGACTCCGATCGCCCGCGCCCGGGCACCCTCTTTCGGCTCGTTCTCGTCGAGCTACATCCTGAAAGCCCCGACAAGCCCGCTTGTCCATCAGGCGAATAACACGGACTTGGACTTCTCTCCCCGACCGGAGTTCGTCAACCGTTCCGACCCCATCGAGAAAGCCAGCCGCCGCCGTACCCTCCCTCCGGAAACCTTCCAGAACTTGCAGGCCTCTCCTACCGGTCATGTGGAGGGGATATATTTCTCGTCTGATGCTTCACCAACAAAGTGGGATAAAACGACATCTTGTCACTTTCGCCCTCCTCGACGGTCTTTGACCTCGGCATACAGCCTTCAACTCGCATCGTCGGCTCAAACGCCGGTTGCGAGGATCAGAAGACCCTCGATTAGCTCGGAGATATCTTCCAAAGCACATGCGCCAATGGTTGGCTCATATGAGGAGTCGATCCTCCGCGGAAGAATGTCAATGAATCCATCCAAACCGCTAGATTTCACTGCTCAAATCGGCGTTCTAGGTAAAGGCAAATGTAAAGCCAACCTCAAGTGTCCACCACATGTCACGGTCCCATTTCCCGCGGTTTTCTACAGTTACCCCACTTCAGGGAGTGGACGCTCAATTTCGGATGATAGCCCTAGTCCTTATGTTGGCCTGATCGACCTGGATAATCACCTGCCGAAGGACACGTCCAGCAGCAGTAGCCGCCGTCGCAGGCGCCACCAAAGCCCTGCGGGAATGATTAGTGAGCAGGCCATGGGAAACTCTCCAGATCCTTGGTCCAATGACCAGGAGGCTTTGCGCAGGCGGGAGAAGAAGCACAGGAGAGCAGAATCGCCTAGGTGTCCGCCAGGCGGTTGTTATCGAATACCTCAACATGGCCAGTTACAGATCATGATCAAGAATCCCAACAAGACAGCTGTCAAGTTGTTCCTGGTGCCTTATGATCTCACTGATATGGAACCCGGGACGAAAACGTTCATTCGACAGAGAAGCTACTCGGCTGGTCCCATCATCGACATGCCGCTGAGCGCTCGAAGCAATTATGGGACCGATCGCCCCGAAGCATCTTTGAACACTTCCGGGGATCCCAAAGACAAGCCTACTTTACGGTATTTGATTCATTTAAACATCTGCTGCCCTTCCCGGGGCCGATTTTATCTTCACTCTAGCATCCGGGTTGTATTTGCCAACCGAGTCCTCGACGGTAAGGAAAAGCTGCGCAATGAAATCCAATACCCTGATCCCCGTTACACGCCTTACAAACCTTACCGGGACTCCAGTCATACGCACTCCGCTGCAAGATCCTCGACAGACAAAGCACCATTCAACACCCCATCAGAATCCATGGCCTCGGAAGACCTCTCCTACTCGGAGAGTTCCTCCACATATCCTCAGGAAAGGTCGGGCCCAAGTCACACATTCGCGAGACAGGATGCCGTTCCCCTGGGTCACACCAACTGTTTCAATCCAACTGAACGCCCCTCGCATCCTTTTCAGCCGATCCCGTCGCTGAATCCTAGTCCGCGACTGGACACGGCTCTGACTGAACAGTATAATGCAGAGCGTGGGCTTTATGATAAACTCAGTAAGGGTGACACCGGCTATGGTGGCTATCCGTTTGCCTTTACCAGTAGCCCTGAAGCTGGGGACAGCCTCCTTGCCAGAAAGCTGAGGGGATTGGATGTGCAAAAGCATGAATCCCGGTCTCAATAAGCCCGAATAATGACACCAGTGCAATCCCCTACCGCTTTTGCCCCATCGTGATGGTAACCTTAAGTTTCGGCTTCTGCTTCTTTTCTCTTCTCTTCTCTTTTCTTCTTTTACTTCCTCTAAATACGCAGTTTCTCCACCCTTCGCCAGGACGAGATATCGGAGCAGGACAATCCAATACTTTGCTCAACTAACCACATAGCACAGCACCTTCACGCCCCGATGCAGGCTCATCCCTTTTTAATCTCTTTCCTGTTGTTCGCAAAGCTAAATACGCTCAGCAAGGCGCACAGGACCACACTACTGGACTAGCGATAATACCCAGCCCTCTGTTCCATTCAACTCTTCTTTACGTACCTTCCTTCCATAGCTCGACATGCTCGTACCAAATCTCCACTTTCTCCCCAAGCTCTTACCGTTGAGACCCTTCAGATTTTCGAATCCCAGTTCAGCAAGAGGGGGACAGGGGGGTGTTCAGTGGTACATTTTCTTGACCCTTTCAATGATTTGGTGTCTGCGGTCTGGCAATGAATGGGCCGATTTGTTGGCCCGCTCATCGCCCCCCAGCTGAGGCTTTGTGGTGCAGTGGCGTTGTTGCCGGCATGCTCTGTCACTTCTGATGCCTGTCGCGTATCCCCCTGATCGAAGTTACGGGCTGCCATAAGCACCCATATTTGACACACATTAGTCAGTCACATGCTGCTGTAGATTTGACATTAATTAATTGACCTGAATTTGATGTCTTGGACGTTCTGTTTACCGTGTATGAGGTCAAGAAGAAAAACCCCCTGATACCTTGTAAAATAAGCAGGAATCCACCCATGATTATCGATCCAAGTCAGCGCTTCATTCTCCATATATCCAACGCCAACTACCAAAACACGGGAAGGAGAGCGTATAGAATGGCAATAGAAAATTGGCTCTATCTACATGGAAGAAGATATAAAACACAGCAGAGAAGAAAGTTTGTGGGCTAGATGGTTTCCAAATTGCCGTGTAACTAAACATCGCCGCCATTGTGAGGGGGACTGAGGTATCCAAAGGGGGTGTGCTTTTCCCAGGCTGTTAGATGGTTTAGCCTGCGTGCTCGACGATCTCGTTGACGAGGACACCGTTCTTCACGTAGGTCTTGATTTGTTCAGGGATGGGACACTCCTTGGTATCTTCGTCTGTGCCTTCCTTGGGAGGAAGCATGATGTTCACTGCGGTGCACTTGCTGGAGAAGACCTCGGTGGCCAGGCTTTGCTGGCCGAGGTAGACGGTGGCGCCGTCGACTTGGTCGAGCAAGAGGGTGGGAACCACGCCGTCTATTTGCAGGGCAAACTTGGGCGACTTGATGACGTCGAGGCTGCTGACCAGGGAATCGACGATGATGGAGAGGCCGGTGCAGTTGTCGATGGAGATGGCGTTGGCCTTGTTGTTCACCTTGATGATGGTCTTGTTGCATCGCGAGATGAGGATCGAGTGGTTCTGCTGAGCGGTGATCTCCACGATCTCACCGGGGTTATCGAAGTTCTCGATGAACCACTTGTTGCCTTCCAGCTCCTTGCGAGGCGGCTTACGCACGCGCATGCTCTCCGGTTTGGGCTTCTTGTTCGGGGCAGGAGACTTGCCCCGGATGGCACTGCCTTGTGAGGTGGGGCTATCCGGGACTACAGAGCTGGCGCGAAGGCTGGGGTTCTTGTGCGTCATCTCTGATCTGTCGACCTTCCGGAGGCCCGAGGTGACGGATTCACCTTGGTTCAGCTGGTCAAAGACAGCTGACATATCCGGTGCAGCTGGAGCTGCTGCAGGAGCAACACCAGGCGGTGGCGGAGGAGGGGGAGGAACTCCGCCAGGGACATTCAGAGTAGGCACCGGGGGCGGAGGCGGGGGTGGGGGTGCCATGCTGCTGGAGGGAGGGTTAGAACTGCCCCCCTTGACCTGTCTGAGGGCTTCTTGTGCGTCGATTCCATCCGTGTTGTTCCATGTCAAACCTCTGGGGTAGTGCTTCTTGAGATACGCAGCAAGGGACTTGTAGATTTGGTAGTATGCCTGGATGTATTGGACGTGGGCACGGTCCCTGTGAGCATGTTAGTCTCCATTGGACAGTGGTGTAGGCTGTCGGCACGCACTTCTCCTTGTAATCCTTCAGGACCTTGTTGCCGTAGTATTCAACGCCGCCGGCCATCTCAGTGACGAAATCGGCAGGCTTGTCCGCGAAGAACCAGCCAAGAGCAACAATACCTTCTGCAACGGCGCTGAAGTGGTTGAAGAGAGGGGACGCTCTGTTCGACTCGCGGATGTTGTTGATGCTGTCCGAAGCATTGTGGAGCTCCGTCATGAGCTCCGGGGGCTGCTGCTCAGGCTTCCTAGCTTTGGTTGACACGAGTAGGTAGGTGCGCTCGGCTTCGAAGGCTTGGAGAACCAATTTCGACTGCGGAAATGATAAGCGAAGGACTTAGATGGGATGCGCTTCGTTCCCTACCTGTTCTCCAACCAAACCATCGATCTTGGCACCCAACTCCACGAAGTTCCGGACATCCTCGTTGATCAGGGTGTTGAAGTCCTGGATCTGCGGCGGGACGGGAGCTGCTGCGGGAGCTGCTGGAGGGGCTGGCTTGGGAGATTCGGGAGCTGCACTTTCGGGCACAGCAGCGGGGGCTATGGTCTTGGGCGAATTGGGGTCATCCAGTGACATGGCCATATCCTCCAGGCGGGAGGTTGCGGCTTCCAACCTGTTGGCATTGGACCTGGTTAGCCACAGATGCAATAGAAAGACTTGTGGACTTGATGCATGGACAGGTGGGCATAGCGACCCCGGGAGTCTCCAACCCCAGCCAGCCCAGAACTTACCGCTTAATGAGAGTTGTCAGATTGTGCATGTGGCTTCCTGTCGCCATCTTGACGGCCCCTGTTGGAAGTAAGGAGGGAACTATCAAAGACACTCGGGGACGGTGAGGACAGAGGACGAGAGTGAACGGTAAAGTCTATCAGACACCGCGATTGAGGGGCAGAAGAGCGATCAGCCACAACCTTCTGGCAAGGGAGTGAGATGGTGAGAAGCGCAAGGCAGCCGTTGCAAACGGGGTCGGATGTTGCGAGACCAGCAATGCTCCTGACCCGGCCGGGCCTGAGGCCAGGAGCTCCTGATAGTGGGTCTTACCGTACCTTACGCCAGGGTGGCCGCTATCCGGCGGCCCATTATGACGTTGTCAGTATCAGGCGGTAATCCGATAAGGCGCCGAGTCGACGGCTTCTTCCCTCGACCCCGCCAGGATGAGATCTCGCCAGGCAGTCCCTATTGAAGGCAATTGATCGCTTCTCCGGAACCATGGTCGAAGAACATGGCGCTTCGGAGCAGCTTGGAGGCAGTGTGGAATTCTGCACAATGGGCATGTTCATCCTTGGTACGCCATGACCTGCCCATGCACATTCAACCTCGCAATATATACTTACCGGGCTGTTCCCTTTGATATAGACGATATAGATTTCGACGGGACGAGGCCCAATGTAAAAAATGTGCTTGGAGGTGCAGCGTCTTTTGCCGTCGTTGGCGCTCGTCTGGTGGCGGGACAGGCGCATTCGCAGGCTGTGAGCTGGATTGTCGATGTTGGCTCCGACTTCCCTCCGGAGGTTCTCAGCGTTATTAAGTTGTGGAGTACCAGCTGCGTAATAAGAGAAGACCCGAGCCGATTGACCACCAGAGCCTGGAATGGGTACGGCGCAAACGAAAAACGGGGTCAGGATCCTTCCCTGCTTTTTACCTATTGGAGTGGCATCCTAATAACATGACGCAGACTTCAAGTACCTGACCCCAAAGCTGCGGTTGGAACCGGAAATGCTGTCTGAATCTCAGGTATTCTCAAAGACCTTCCACATGGTCTGCTCCTCTTCGCGTTGCATCTCAATTGTGCAGACTGTCTTGCGCCGACGGGAGGAGCTACGACGAACAGGTAAAGCTCCCCCTTTCGAGCACGCTACGAGAAGACCCATCTTTGTTTGGGAGCCCGTCCCGGATCTATGTACGCCCGAAGAGCAGGAGAGATTTCTCGCTGCAAACCGAGTAGTAGATGTGGTGAGCCCCAACGAACTGGAACTTGGGATGATGTTCGGCCAGCCTGGTTGGAGCGAAGAGGCCAACTATGGAAAGGACATCGTCAGGAAGATCCTTGAATCAGGCATCGGGCCTGATGGGAACGGGCATTTGGTTATCCGCGCGGGCAAAGACGGCAGCTACTCTTACTCTAGAACACAGAGAATCTGGCTGCCCGCTTATCATCAGCCCAGCCCTTCAGGGGCGTCGGCGGTGGTCGACCCCACTGGTGCAGGCAATTCTTTCCTGGGGGCTCTAACACAAGGCATGACCAGTGCAGGAAGGGAACCGGCCAATCTTGTCGAGTCGGTGCTCGCAGATTCTACGGCATGGCAGCAAGCAGTTAAGACTGATGCACGGTATAACCATGTCTTGACGGCCTTGATTTTCGCTACTGTTGCGGCGAGTTTCGTGGTGGAGCAGATCGGAGTGCCTCGCATGTCTACAGATAGCGATGGGAGGGAGCTCTGGAACGAAACTGAGTTCACGGAACGGGTCCGTCTGTACACACAGCGCCTGTATCGAACATTGGAAGAGTCTCCCCAGAAGCACTTTCAGATCAACTGACCGTTTGAAGAACGCCCTTCTATTGTCGTACAGCCCACAATCTTATGAAACAAAAACCTGTCATGCCATAGAAAACCACCACAGTTGTCCATTTTCCCCGGACTACCTCTGCATTCCGTTGCCGATCTATGACTCGTTCTTAGCGGCCTGCTGCCTCTCGTGTTCAATAATCTGCCGGCTCCAGCTAGATAGAAGCAATAGAAAGTCAATACCCGCTGCTTAGAAACACACGCCACGAGATTGGCTGAGGGAGACTGACTTGCGACTGGGGAAGAATCTGCCCGGCTCGGGCATCTTGTCGCGATGCTCACGGTCAGCGCTGATGCTCCAGGTCACGGCGGCGATTCCAATGACTGCAGCACCAATGATGGCAGTGTTGACCCTCCAGTTCGCGGGCTGAGCGTACCAGCCACCCGCGGGAGACCAGACTTCCTTGGGATACCTGCGGAAGAATTTCAATCAGCTCCAGCCGCACTGGCAGCACCGGGGGGTAAGAACGGTCGCATACGGGATCTTGCCGCCTCCGCCCATGGTGATTGACGGTATATAGAATGTACGTAGGGGAAGGACGTAGACAATGGCTCGCTGGGAAGCGTCGTTATTCGGGGCGGGTTGGAAGCCGAAATGGCCGTCGTTCGTCCCTCGTCCAAGACCCCGTGACGCTATGTCCGTACAGGGTTTAGCGCCAGCTGGCCGAATCTCCCACGACTGCCAGACCCCGTGACTTCCGCCGAAGCTCGACTTTTCTCTACCGACCAAAAGTTCGTACCGGCTCAATTTGGATCCCCCCCAGTCTCGAACCCTCCACGCCACGTCCCGGGCGGTCTTTTGGATTGAATCGGTGATTCTCTGATTTACGGCCTCCTTTCCACACAGTTGCCCAGATGAAGAGGCTGCAGCTCCAACGATGGAGCAGTTCGGTCCTTTCGGCGCAGGCCCGGACTGGTGGCCGCCTGCAGCACCGTCTCTACAATGGCATCCGGCACCAATCGACCGCCTCCCCTGCTGCGCCGACTGCCAATGATCAATTGATCGAGGAAGAGCCGCTCGCATCACCCATCCACCCCCCTAACTCCCGACAATCCAAGTACCAGCTCCCTTCTCCTCCCGTCGAGGCCGCACGCGAGTCCGCCAAACTTGCTGCGCTTCATGCACGACTTTACCTCCCTTCACGATTACCTCTCGAGACCCTTGCTCGCTCTCTTGTGGATGCCTCGGCTGATCCCAACCCGAAATTTAACAATGATTCCTTGGCCACCCTCGGTCACGATCTGTTGACCCACTACACCACCGAATACCTCCTTTGCACGTATCCCCGACTCCCCTTGACCGTCATATTCGCGGCCATGTATGCGTACGTCGGGCCAAAGACATTGGAGGCAATGGCGAGAGAATGGGGTGTGGAATTCGCGGCTGCTCCTGGTGGAGAGGTTGACCCTGGCTACTTACAATTCAAGAGGATGCTCCCGGGAACCGAACCGAAGCCCGTCACCGGCACAGCAAGGCCCCACGAGGACCAAAAACACTGGCGGAAGTCCATCACTTCGAGTGTTGTTTACGATAACGAATTTGGAGACCCGGTCAAGGGGCCTAAGGATCCCTCGGAACAGTCCAGACAGGACACCCCGAACCTCAAGGGCGTTTCTGCCGAACAGGCCAGCGCCACCTTTGTGCGTGCTGTGATGGGTGCTATCTATCTGCACGCGGGTCGCCCTGCTGCCAAGCGTTTCTTCGAGCAGCATTTCCTCTCCCGTCATCTCAATATCTCCGACTTGTTCAATTTCTCCCAACCCGCTCGGGACCTCTCTCGCCTGTGTGCTCGTGAGAACTTCGAGCAACCCGTTGCCCGGATCATTAGTGAGACCGGTCGCAAGAGCAGACACCCCGTGTTTGTCGTTGGCATCTACTCTGGTCAGGATAAGTTGGGCGAGGGCGCTGGCGCCAGTCTGCTCGAGGCTCGTTCCAGGGCTGCTGTCGCTGCCCTCAAGGGATGGTACCTGTACAGTCCGCTGAACGTGCGGGTGCCTAGCTCGATGGAGGAGGAGGGCGCTGCGCCCTGGAAGCCAGTGCACGTGGACCTGGGTGAGGTGATTGTGTAGAGTGGGCATGAGATTTCGAACCGGCGTCACATTATCTGTTATAGATGTTGTCAATGAGGGATTGACAGCGATGCGACATTACATACTGCTACCCATCTATTCACCATTGCAAGGATTTGTACAATATGGGAAATCTATTTCATTCTTCTGATGTTTTCTATGTTCATGTTATCTGTTCTAAATTCTTTCTTCTTGCTTCCTTTTGCCGACATTCGAGACTGGCTAGAGATGGAATTGGGAATTCCGCTGTTGGCAGACTATACTTACTCTAGATCAAAGTACATAGAGCCATGTACTGCGGATTCAATCGATCTTACGCAAGAAGATCCTGCGTCCGTCTCCGCCGGGAGCCGTCTTCCCGACCCGGTAGGCATAGACGGACTGGCCAATGCCTACCCAAGTAAGTTAGTAGTAACGATGGGGTATTACTAGTAGTACCATCGAACCATAGTAGTGAGTGCTGCCGCCTCATGCAATCCGCTATGTACACAATCGATCCCATTGTACCGGGCCACTCTCAACCCAAACAATCATTCACGGTTAACAATTTCGTCCTCCCAGTCACCTTTACCTGCCTCGATAGGAGTATCCAAGTACCTACCATAATCTTCCCAGAGCTCCTGAACCCCGACACCAAACAGACCTTTCCAGAACCCTTCTTTCCCCGCACCGCCCCCTCCATCTTCACCGACATATCCAACCCGCAGCAACCGATCATTTAACAGCCCGACCGCACCTTTCCCCACCCGCACATCCTCCAGCCACGCCAGGAAGTAAGCCGTATGCTGATATCCCTGATCCCACTTCTCGGATCTCTCCTTGGCCGACGTAGGCCGCTTCCAATGCGGCGGTTCCAACCCCGCCTTAAGACGCACGAAATCCGCAATTCCCTCAATCAAGCCTCCGGGCGGCCGGGGGATCTCTTGGGCCTGTGGTGGCGCGGTATGCTGGTAGCAGTGCACGAGCTCATGGGTGAGGACACCAGTTATCTCGGCCACAGGGTCTAGGTAGCCGGTGCAGGTGCGAATGTAGGATAGGGAGAGGTGGATTTCCTTGTGGTCGTTGTCGAGCTCCGTGCCTGTAGTGTAGGCGACGCCGTCAATGTCGCGGAGGAGGACTGTCACGGAGCGGGTTGCGGGGACGTAGGGCGTGAAGGTCGACAGGGGCCTGGTAGGAGTGGGGTCTGTTCGTGGTGGGGTATATAGGTGCTCGATGATTGCTGTGAGGGCGGTTTCCAGTGTCGAGCTCACGTCGGGGATCAGATTTAGGAAGAATTTGGAGGCCGGGTGGCGGAGGTCGTTGATTTGGAGACGCAGTTTGGGTCGTGGGGCTTCCAGAGGCGTGGCATTCGGCTTGGACGTGGGTTTGGGGGATGGGAGGTGTCTGGGGAGCCCGGAAGGAGTGGCCTGGGTTATGGAAGTTGACATGATGGTGGGTGTGGGTTTCTGAGGAGGGAGGAGATATGGAGGGGATGGGTTAGTGGTATGGATGAGAGAATCTTAGAAGTAGTCAGTACCTAGTAGTACTTGTAGATGAGTACTACGCAGTGCCGTCATGCAATGTCGCTTGTTAGAAAGGTTGAATGGAAGGCTTGAAGCCGGGCGTTTAGCGGATATGCAACATACCGCGGGCGGGGAGTACTACTCGCCGCAGGGTCGCAAAGCTCACCAATCATGGACATCTCAGCCACTGGACACGTTCAATTGGAAGGTACGGAGGACTACTGGGAGATACATAGTAGTAGTAGTTAGTAGTACTCTAATAGGGGTACTAGCCTGGAGTAGTAATCGGCCTTTCTAGTCTCGGTCCTGACACGAGCCCCTCCGGCCGTCAGGTCTTTTTGCTCTGTTGCGTCGCGCTTGCGCGCCATGACACCGACACTGGTCCAAGTGTCTGCCGTACGAAAGATCCACCCCCGGCGCGGCGATCGAGTGGAGTAGTACGGAGTAGCTGCAGTCTAATTAAATCCACTGCAGTATGACTGGCCGCGTCAAAGTGTTTGGTAGATTAATACTAGGATTTGTTTACGGCTGGGGTTCTACATATAGATTTATATCGGTCATGTACGGAGTAGGTAAGTACGGAGTACTTCTCCGTTAAAATCTGCAGTGGGGTGGTCTAGCATCTGTTGTGGGTATTACTATTTGGAATAGAGGTTGTGGTGAGTAGTTATATATTTGAGAGTTAGTACCCGCAGGTACTCCGTAGAGGATCTAGTAAATAGTTTTTTTGAAGAATTGCACCCCAGCACCACCCAACCTTTCGAATTGTATCCTCTCACCTCCTTAATTGGACCTTTTACAAATCATTCAGAGCCTACCATCCCGATTCGAAATTTTGTAGAAACATGCATCTGGCTGGCACTAGGTAAGTTTCTCCTTGGGGTTCTTGGCTGTGGAGGTATCGATAAGCCGACATCCGAAAATCCAGTCTCCCCACGATCCACCTTACAGGACGCTCGCACCAGCGGCACCAGCGGACAGAACAAGGGGAGGGAAAAAGGGGGCGAGAGGGTTATGCGCAGCGCGGCGGAGACGGGAAAAGGGGGGTTTACAAAGTGACCACGGCTGTATCTAGATACTGATAGTGCTAGTACTCCGTATGGAGTATGTGTAAGCCGACAGACTGCAGAGTCCAGAACTCCAGTTCATCAACGCCTGTTACCTACCCCTTACTAATGTACTGCATACCTAGTATCTAAGTCTAGATAGTACCTAGTATTAGTTGGGCAGCTGCCACAACAACAATCGATTCGTGGCTGCAGACGAGGCCCCCCACTTGTTTACCTAAAACGGAGGGAATCATGGGTCCGGCGACGTTGCGGGTAAACAAAGCGAAAAAAAAAGGATTCAGGGACGGAGCCCGATCATCGCCCCCTCATTCGCGATCATCAACTACCTCCCTTCGGCTTCCAGTACACCATATCTCCATGCATTTCAACACCTGCCTTGGCGATTGCTCCCAGCCCTACATACCGATCCCCTCGCTGTCATTGTTTGACTGAACCAGGCCTGTGGAGTCGGCCCGATAAGCGAACAGGCGCGCCGATAAGCGCTGCGAACTTGTCCCGTCACTGGCGTCACCTTCCACCCTCGTCGCTTCCTCATCCTCCTCCTTCAGATCACATCTCAGATCCCAACAACCTCCGCCGTCTCCGTCATCGTCGGCATCGCGACTGCCCGAAATAGCAGGTATGTGCACCTTCCTCAATCGCCATCATGTTGGTTCTTCTTGTGAAGCCCACCGCGCCGCCGCGTCCTGCTCCTCTTCTTCCTTCACCCATCACCGTTTTCTTGCTCTGAATAGCTACGTTGCACTCAAGCTTCAATCTGTTCAGATAAAGAACTCTCTACTTCTCAAATCGGTTGTTCAACTGCTTTTCGCTTGCGTAAAACTTGACATTCCAAAAAAAAAAAACAAAACCAAACCCAAAAAAAAGCTCTCTGTTTTCAAACTTGTTGTTTAACTGCTTTTGTCTTGCATCGTTCCATTAAAAAGTAAATCACCAAAAAAAATTGTTAACAATGTCTGCTATCAGGTTCGAAGGCTCCATCGGGCACACCGAGCTTGCTCTATTTCTTACTTTGTATCTCTTTTTGAGTCCTTTCAAACTCTTACTATTCTTTGCTACCTTTACCTCCATCTATGCCCTGCTGACCGGACATACGGGGGCTCTCAAACCTCTTTTCGCAAAGATGGAACCGAAAGCCGCAGAGCTGGTGGCTATTCTGAAGAATACCAATCTGGCCATCGATGCTAAGGTTTCCTCCTTGAACGGTGTCAAGTCCGACATCAAACAGAAAAACGTCCCCGAGGACGCAGTGCCAGCTCTCTTTGAAGCGCTGCAGTTGTCCATCGGTTCTCAGCATACGCCACTTCTGTCTGCGGGCTTTTCTACACTGGGCCATTTCTTAAAGCGCCTTTTCATTCAGGATCAGCATGATTTGGTTGCTATGCAAGGTCGTCACCTCTATACCCTGCTTTTGGAGCGCCTTGGTGATCACAAGGAGCGGATTAGAGCTCAGGCGGCCCAAGCCTTCACTGATTTATGGCCTGCTGCTCGTCGTGACGTTGAACAATATGTGCTCGAAATGGCCTTGACAGGCAAGAATAATAGAGCAAAGGAAATGAGCATGATATGGTTGGCGAATGTGAGTCATCTTCCGCATCCGATTTTGATCGCACCTCACTGATGTCTGCTGCAGATGACGAAGAACCATGGCTTGCGCTTCCGTTCGTACGTTCCGAGCCTTGTCACATGCCTCGAGGATGCCGATAGTGCCGTTAGAGATACGGCCAAGGCGACAGTGGTTGAACTGTTTCAGTAAGCTTTGTCGTTCTCCTTTGCAGGTCTCTGCCGCTAACAAGAACTAGAAACGCACCCGCATATGCCAGGTCCGACCTCCGGAAGCAAATGAGCGAGCTTAACGTCAGAAAATCGATTGTCAGCACCATTCTGACCAGTATTGGCCTGGAGTCCGATGGATCAGAGCAGCCCTCGCGTCCCGCTTCACGCTCATGCGTGCCGGCTCCACCTTCGCGTCCGGCGTCTCGCCTGACAGGGCGTCCGGTGTCGCGCGCAGCCGGGCCTGCGGCGTTGCCGTCTAGACCCACCGAGAGTCGAATGAACGACCATGACAAAGTCGAATCAGTCATCGCTTCCTCCTCTCGAGCAATCGACGATGAAAAAGTCGAGCCAGTCATCGCTTCCTCCTCTCGAGAGATCGTGCGCTCAACCAAGCATGTGCCGTCACAGTCTAGACCGACCGAGATTCGAGTGAACGACGATGAAAAAGTCGAGCCAGTCATCGCTTCATCCTCTCGCGAAAACGCGCGCCCAACCAAGCATGTGCCGTCGCAGCCGAAACCGACCGAGATTCGAGTGAAGGACCATGGTAAAGTCGAGCCAGTCATCGCTTCATCCAATCGAGAAATCGACGATGAGAAGGTTGAACCACTCATCATTTCATCTGCTCGAGAGATCGACGACATCTTGCGTACAATGACTCCTTATTTTGAAGGACGTGAGACCGAAGACAACTGGAGTCACCGCGAAAAGAGTGTTCTCACCCTTCGTCGGCTCTTGCACGGCAACGCACCTCGTGATTACTCCGACCAGCTCCTGGCATCCATCAAGTCGATGCTCGATGGCATATTTAAGGCTGTTAATTCACTGCGAACCACTCTAGGGACAAATGGTTGCCTTTTGATTCAGGATCTCGCTATAAAGTGTGGTCCTAAAATCGATTTCATGATGGAAATCATCATGCAGAACTTGATCAAGCTGTGCGCCGGCATGAAGAAGATCACCGCGCAGAATGGCAATGCCACGGTCGAGATTATTCTTGCACATGTGTCGTATACACATCGCATTTTGCAACATATCGCTAGCGCCTCGCAGGACAAGAATGTTCAGTTGCGGCTATTTTCCGCTGGCTGGTTGAGAACCTTGCTCATGAAACAAGTCCTCCACAAGTCCTCCATTGAAAACAGCGGGGGCGTTGAGCTACTCGAAAAGAGCCTGAAGAAAGGACTATCTGATGCCAACCCTGGGGTCCGTGAAGCAATGCGGCGCACGTTTTGGACGTTCCATAGCATATGGCCCATCAAAGCCCAGACGTGAGTTCTCAACTCCGAGGATTACTAAAGACATTAAGAATGCCCGGCTAACAGAACACAGTATTATGTCTGATCTTGACTACAAATCACGCGCCTTGCTGGAGAAGGACCCAGGAAATCCAAATATCGGCACTGACGTCCCGTCGAAGAGCTCTACCGCACCGCATAAACCCCCTCGAAGCGTCGCTGCTCTCAAGGCGGCAATTGCCGAACATAAGAAAAAGTATCTTGCGCCGAAGCAAGCATTACCCCCGCAACCTGACTCGTCCTCTCGTGTCTCGTCTCTGTCTTCTGCCCCCATGAGGCCTGCTAATCGCGATCAAGCACCACGCTTGCCATCGCAACAATCCGAGACATCGAAGCTGAAAATGCTGGAATTGTCAGAGAACGAACTTGCTCATCGCGATAATACCGCCCGCCCTACTTCCCACGAACATGTCAACTTCTCTGCGCAGGAGGCATTGGAGTCTAAGGACCAAGCGACTTTTCGCGAGACTACACCGCAGCCTACGTCTCAAGAACAGGTTGAAACCCCTGTGCAGGAGGCACTGGAGTCCAACGACCAATCTACTTTTCGCAACATTACACGGCA